>NC_041382.1:613203708-613214456 GCF_002162155.2 Triticum dicoccoides | reverse complement strand
GAGGCGAGGCGGCGGCGGACTGGAGGTGGGGAGTTGTTTCGGGGCGGCGAGGCGGTGGCGGACCGGCGGTGGGGAGTTGTTTCGGGGCGGCGAGGCGGCGCGGGGTTCAGCCGGTGGTGGCTTGCGGCTCAGGGGGGTGTAGGTTGAAGATGAACTGCAGGCCCTCCCTAAACTATCCCATGTGAAGTGCCTCTCTGCTACCATTGCATTCAGTTTTGACAGTAACATTCAGATTCCACAGTAAATTTCAGTTTTGACAATTAAGTTCAGAGTCAACAGTTTTTACCTCATCTGTTGTAGTCAAGTGGTTTTTGGTGATGTAAATTTTACATCTATCACTTTTTGGTGATGCACTTTACATCATCTATTGGAGATGCTATTAGAATCCCACTTGAGATTAACGATGTTTGTCTCGTGCTGCTTCAGCCTTGATGTCTTACGGCTCACCGGAGCTGCTCCAACGACGGAACAATCCATCACAACAGAGCAGTGCCCTGGACGCCATCTACAGATTCCTCAGATCTTCCTTCACACCTCCGACAGCCACCTCTGCCTCAACTTCTTCAGCGACCAACCCAATGATGCTGAGGTTGACACGGCTACGACAAAGAGGTTGTACACTTGTTGCATCACTTATTACTCTACATTCGTGTTGATCCATTAGGGCTATTTTGGTTCAACGAAAAAACACAGCAATAGGAAATTTTCCTATGGCACTCTACTATTTAATTATTCATGCATTTTGTTGAAAGGAATGGAGCAAAACATCCACCTGGACCTACTTTTCAAAATCCTATGCATGAAAACAAGACCAAGTGCATTAGTGGTAGAATAACATTCTAATTGTACACACTTTCATATGGTTCCACTTTATTTTGGCCATGTTTCTTTGCATTCTTCTGCTCCTCCAATTCCTATGAACCAAACACCCAAGTTGACAGAAATCATGTGTTCACAAATGCTCTGTTTCCCATGTGCATTCCTATCCTATTCCGGTGTTTTTCCTCCTATCCCTGCGTTTTTAGAATCATGCAAGCCAAATGAGCCCTTACAAAATTACTTCAGTTACAGGTTGGTGTCGAAGAAACCTTTGTGTGGTTTGTCCTGCTCCTGTTGTGATGTCGTCCGACTCACCTGAGCTGCTCCATCGACAGAAGCATCCACCAAACCAGGCATCATGACTCCTAACCGTCTTTCGCCGCCTCAGATCTCCTTCCCTGCCGCCGGCACCCACCACAACGGCATCACCATCATCAACTCAGCAGATGAACCTGTGGAGTACACAGGTCCACAAGAGAGGTCGCACTCTTTTGTTCTGCTAATGTTATGCATTGCTTAATATTACCTGCTACTTTATTGTCCTGTTCACCTCTTAGACTCCAAGTCAGGTCCAAATTGATGTTCAAACTTGAGTTCTAAATTAGTTGTGAGGCACATATCGAGGCAGCAATGAATAGTATCTCTGTCTAATGTCTGGTTCACCTAGGGTATGCCTATGTTGTTCATCTTGGGTGGGAAACAAATAGTAAAGCAATCATCATCTGTTTTTTTATTAAATTAAAGCAATCATCAGCATGCTATCATTATTTTTGGATCCATCCACTGGTTGTTACCATTACTCTAGATTTCAGCATGCTCTCCTTACATAATCTCATTATATTTTTTCTGTATGCATGTTAGATATTGTACACAGTCATGTTGAACATGTAGAGAAAAAGAGAAGAGTTTTGCGTGGCAATACAATGTCATGCAGACATCGCTCCATGGTGGGTTCAATGGCAAACCCTCTCCCCCTCTCCAGATTGTAATCCAGAGGAAGACATCTAATTTGAGGCAGATTCAGACACAGCTGACCACTCCTATTTACCCCCCAAGGTGTTTGCTCTAACTTGGCATGATGATATTAGTCATATCATGCATATATTGCCTTGCAGTGCCTACTTTCGACATCATATATGTCATCTGCTTAGTTTAGACATGTTCTGTAATGCCACCTGTTTAGTTTCAATATCATATATGGGAATTATGCAGTCTCATGTCTTTTAGTCAGCCATAATATATGTGAAATGTGCAATGCCATCCTGTTTAACCAGGCATCATATATTTGAATGATATCTAGCCCATCCTTTTCTTCAGTTCCCATTTGTCGACAATGTTTGTACATTAAACTACTCTTCCTGTGAATCAGCCATTTGAGTGGGTGATGGAAAAATCTGGAGTGAAAACAAGGCCTTCAGAGCAAACAGTGCTACCTGTCGAAGCAGATCTCTTTGTTGGGTCCTGATAGCTCCTCGGAGATGGATTCAGAGACAGATGACCAGTACTATTCCCCCACCGAGGTGTATGCCCTAACTTGGCACGGTTCTACTGATCATATCATGCATATGGTGTCTTGCATTGCATAGTTTAGACATCGTATACACAATATTCAACACCATGTTCTTAGTTCAGACATCATATATGCGAATGCCCTCCACTTAGCATATAAATCACATATGTGAATTAAATCATGCGATCCTGGTTACTTAGATAACATGTATGTGAATTATGTCATGCGATCCTGTTTAGTTAGTCGTCATATCTTAGAATTATGTTATGCTATGCTATCCAGTTTAGATAGACATCATATATGTGAAATTATGTCATGCTATCCATTTTAGTTAAATGATAACCCACAAGTATAGGGGATCACAACAGTTTTCGAGGGTAGAGTATTCAACCCAAATTTATTGATTCGACACAAGGGGAGCCAAAGAATATTCTCAAGTATTAGCAGTTGAGTTGTCAATTCAACCACACCTAGAAGACTTAATATCTGTAGCAAAATATTTAGTAGAAAAGTAGTATGGAAGTAACGGTAACGGTGGAAAAAGTAACGGTAGCAGTTTTGTAGTAATTGTAATAGTGGCAACGGAAAAGTAACTAGGCAAAGATCAATATGTGAAAAGCTCGTAGGCAATGGATCAATGATGGAGAATTATGTCGGATGCGATTCCTCATGCAACAGTTATAACATAGGGTGACACAGAACTAGCTCCAGTTCATCAATGTAATGTAGGCATGTATTCCGAATATAGTCATACGTTCTTATGGAAAAGAACTTGCATGAGATATTTTGTCCTACCCTCCCGTGGCAGCGGGGTCCTATTGGAAACTAACGGATATTAAGGCCTCCTTTTAATACAGTACCGGACCAAAGCATTAACACTTAGTGAATACATGAACTCCTCAAACTACGGTCATCGCCGGGATTGGTCCCGATTATTGTCACTTCGGGTTGCCGGATCATAACACATAGTAGGTGACTATTGACTTGCAAGATAGGGTCAAGAACTCACATATATTCATGAAAAGATAATAGGTTCAGATCTGAAATCATGGCACTCGGGCCCTAATGACAAGCATTAAGCATAGCAAAGTCATAGCAACATCAATCTTAGAACATAATGGATACTGGGGATCAAAACCTAACAAAACTAACTCGATTACATGGTAAATCTCATCCAACCCATCACCGTCCAGCAAGCCTACGATGGAATTACTCATGCACGGTGGTGATCATCATGAAATTGGTGATGGAGGAAGGTTGATGATGACGATGGCGACAGATTCCCCTCTCCAGAGCCCTGAACAGACTCCAGATCAGCCCTCCCGAGAGAGATTAGGGCTTGGTGGCGGCTCCGTATCGTAAAACACGATGAATCCTTCTCTCTGATTTTTTTCTCCCCGAACGTGAATATATAGAGTTAGAGTTCAGGTCGGTGGAGCCTCAGGGGGCCCACGAGGCAGGGGGCGCGGCCTCCACCCTCGTGGATAGGATGTGGGCCCCCTGGTGTTAATTATTTCACCAATATTTTTTATTAATTCCAAAATTATTCTCCGTGAAGTTTCAGGTCATTCCGAGAACTTTTATTTCTGCACAAAAATAACACCATGGAAATTCTGCTGAAAACAACGTCAGTCCGGGTTAGTTCCATTCAAATCATGCAAGTTAGAGTCCAAAACAAGGGAAAAAGTGTTTGTAAAAGTAGATACGTTGGAGACGTATCAACTCCCCCAAGATTAAACCTTTGCTTGTCCTCAAGCAATTCAGTTGACAAACTGAAAGTGATAAAGAAAATCTTTTACAAACTCTGTTTGCTCTTGTTGTTGTAAATATGTAAAGCCAGCATTCAAGTTTTCAGCAAAGATTATGAACCAACCATATTCACAATAACACTTAGGTCTCATGTTTTCTCATATCAATGGCATAATCAACTAGCGAGCAATAATAATAAATCTCGGATGACAACGCTTTCTCAAAACAATCATAATATGATATAACAAGATGGTATCTCGCTAACCCTTTCTGAGACTGCAAAACATAAATGCAGAGCACCCCTGAAGATCGAGGACTGACTAAACATTGTAATTCATGGTAAAAGAGATCCAGTCACAGTCATACTCAATGTAAACTAATAGTAATGCATGCAAATGACAACGGTGCTCTCTAGCTGGTGCTTTTTAATAAGAGGGTGATGACTGAACCTAAAAGTAAATAGATAGGCCCTTCGCAGAGGGAAGAAGGGATTTGTAGAGATGCCAGAGCTCAAGTTTTGAAATAGAGATGAATAATATTTTGAGTGGCATACTTTCATTGTCAACATAACAACCGAGAGATCTTGGTATCTTCCATGCTACATACATTATAGGCGCTTCCCAAGAAGAATGGTAAATTTTATACTCCCCCACCACCAACAAGCATCAATCCATGGCTGGACCAAAACAACCGGTGCCTCCAACTAACAACAGTCCTGGGGGAGTTTTGTTTGCAATTATTTTGATTTAAGCATGGGACTGGGCATCCCGGTACCAGCCATTTTCTCGTGAATGATGAGCAGAGTCCACTCGTCGTGAGAATAACCCACCTAGCATGGAAGATAGGCAGCCCTAGTTGATACATGAGCTATTCGAGCATACAAAACAGAATTTCATTTGAAGGTTTAGAGTTTGGCACATACAAATTTACTTGGAACGGTAGGTAGATACCGCATATAGGAAGGTATGGTGGACTCATATGGGATAACTTTGGGGTTTATGGAAGTGGAATCACAAGCAGTATTCCTGCTTAGTACAAGTGAAGGCTAGAAAGAGACTGGCAAGCGACCAGCTAGAGAGCGACAACAGTCATGAACATGCATTAAAATTAATCAACATTGAGTGCAAGCATGAGTAGGATATAATTCACCATGAACATAAATATCGTGGAGGCTATGTTGATTTTGTTTCAACTACATGCGTGAACATGTGCCAAGTCAAGCCACTCGAATCATTCAAATGAGGATACCACCCTATCATACCACATCACAACCATTTTAATAACATGTTGGCACGCAAGGTAAACCATTATAAACTCCTAGCAAATTAAGCATGGCATGAGCAACTATAATATCTAATTGTCATTGCAAACATGTTTCATTCATAATAGGCTGAATCAGGAATGATGAACTAATCATATTTACAAAAACAAGATAGGCCGAGTGCATACCAGCTTCTCTCATCTCAATCAGTCCATCATATATTGTCATTATTGCCTTTCACACGCATGACCCAACGGTGTGGATAATAATAATAGTGCACGTGCATTGGACTAAGCTGGAATCTGCGAGCATTTGATACAAGGGAGAAGACAAGGTAATATGGGCTCTTGGTTAAATCAACAATAATGCATATGAGAGCCACTCGACATTTTCATCATGGTATTCTCCTCTCGACCCCCAAAGAACAAGAAAAGAAATAAAACTATTTACACGGGAAAGCTCCCAACAAACAAAAGAAGAATGAGAAATCTTTTTGGGTTTTCTTTTAATTACTACATGCATGGAAAGTAAACTAGCTAAAAGCTACAACTAATTTTTTTGGTTTTTCTTAAGGTTTTTCAAACACACAAGAAAAAGACTTAGAAAAGAAAATAAACTAGCATGGATAGTACAATGAAAAATAATGAGCACCGACAACTAGAATGAGTGTGTGAACATGAATGTAATGTCGGTGAGAAATACATACTCCCCCAAGATTAGGCTTTTGGCCTAAGTTGGTCTATGGCCACAGCTGGCCTGGCGGATATCCAAAGTTGTAACTGGGGTCGTACTAAGATGCAGTGACTATTGCCTGATGGGCTGCAGCTTGGAGGCGACCCGCCTCCGTCCTCCTCTCATACTCATTCTCCTCCTCCCTGGTTATAACATATCTCCCTTTTGCCTGAAAGTCAAAGAAAGCAGGAGCAGGGAGAGCAACATGGATAGTGCGGCGTCTGTCAGTATTGGAGGGACTATTCATTCCTCTCAACAAACTGATGACGAACCATAGCATTATAATCTAAATAAATAGGAGGCAATTCCATATCATTTTCATGTATGGGTATCTCAAGATAATTAGCTACACGGGTTGCATAAATTCCACCAAACAAATCTCCACTGATACTATTATGATGCAACCTTCATGCAACAATAGGCCCCAAGTTGTATTGTTTATCTCCTAATACAGCACACTTGATAACACTAAGATCGGGAACACACACGTGACATGCCTCATCTTTACCGTTAATGCATCTACCTATGAAGAGAGCAAAATAATGTATGGCAGGAAAATGAATGCTCCCTATGGTAGCTTGTGTGATTTCTCTAGATTCCCCCACAGTGATACTAGCAAGAAAATTTTTATATTCAGATTTGCGAGGTTCACTAACATTACCCCACTGTGGGAGTTTACAAGCAGCAATAAAATCGTCTAGGTCCATGGTATATGATTTATCATATAGATCAAATAAAATAGTGTGAGAGTTGTGCGAAGATGTAAATTTAAACCTGCCCTGACAAAGGAATTATTTTGGTAGTGGTATTGAGGGCACTTATCTGACACGAAGCCCTCAAGATCAGCATTACGCACATACGCAGCAAATTCATCCTTTATACCTGCCCTGACCATAAACTCCTCGGACGACCATTCACAAGGCCGCACTTGAGCCTCCCTCCGTAGTTCATAGTCCGGCTCACATATCGTGAGCCTAGGTGCCTGCTTCCTTGAGGAACCACCTTCGTACATTTTCCTAAACATATTTCTTCCTCTGAAAAATTTCTGAAATTTTTAGTAACTCAAAATAAAAGTGAACTAAACTCAACAAGATTGATAGCAAGTACTCCACAAGTGCCTAGAGACTATATCATGCATTGGAACTACTTGGGACCATATAAATTTGACATGCAAACTCAAGTACGGGGTCACCTAAGCAGCAAAAATTTGCAATAAATAAAGCACTAGAGCAAAATCTAATTGGACCATTGGAGAGTCACATATCGAAGAACAATCCCGCCAAACAGTTTTGTGAATGGAGCTTTGAGCAAGGAGATCGAAAATCGCAGCAAGATGAGCTAGAACTCGGGTTTGAGCTGGTGAGTGATTTTTTCTAGAGGAAGACAGAGTGCATGGGTGCTAGAATAAGTGGAGGGGGCCACGTGGGGCCCATGAGGCAGGGGGCGCGCCCCAGGGGTGTGGGCGCGCCTTGGACCCTCATGGCCAGGTGGTGGCCCCCTCTGTTGTGTTCTCAGTGCCAGATATTCTTAAATTTTCTACAAAAAATCATATTTCATTTTCAGGGCATTTGGAGAACTTTTATTTTCGGGGTATTTTTTATTGCAAGGATAATTCAGAAAACAAACAAAAAATACTATTTTGCTTTATTTAATCTAAATAATAGGAAGTAAAAGGAGGATACAGAGGGTTGTGCTTTCTAACTTCATCCATCTCACGCTCATCAAAATGAATCCACTAACAAGGTTGATCAAGTCTTGTTAACAAACTCTTTTCGAATAACATGGAACCGGAGAAATTTCGATAACACTAAGTTACCTGATACGTCTCCAACGTATCTATAATTTTTGATTGCTCCATGCTATATTATCTACTGTTTCGGGCAATATTCACTAGTAGAAAACAGGGCTATGGTCCAGGCCGGCTCAGCCCATTAGTCCCGGTTCAGTGTAGAACCGGGACCAATGTGGGCATTGGTCCTGGTTCGTGAGCCCCGGGGGCCGGCCGGGCCACGTGGGCCATTGGTCCCGGTTTGTCTGGACCTTTTGGTCCCGGTTGGTGGGATGAACCGGGACCAATGGGCCTCGCTCCTGGCCCACCACCATTGGTCCCGGTTGGTGGCTTGAACCGGGACCAAAGGCTCCCCTTTAGTCCCGGTTCATGCCACCAACCGGGACCAATGAAGTGCCTATACATACCCCTCGCGCAAGAGCAGAGCACAGTGCTCTGTTTTTTCTGGCCGACTGGGAGAGGGCTTTGTGGTGCTCTAGCTCACCTCCTATGCACATGAGGTGTTCGATGGAATGCCCGAGCCACACTACTTAAGCTTTCTCCTCTCGAAGCTCGACCTCCAAGCTCCATTTTCCTCGAGATTTGTCTAGATTTAGCGGTCCGTCATGCCCCGTCCCCGTCTTCACCGCCGTCGATCACCCGCGCCGATCTCATCACCGACACCACCGTGGTGAGCCTCTTGTTCTTATCTTCTTTCTGAAAGGAAAAATATTCTTACTTGTATGTTTAGATAGATACTTGTATCATTTTCTTACATTTATTATAGCATCTTATATAGTGCGATGGTTTTGGTATCCGCCCCCGTCGGCCCTCGTCCTGTCTATGATTCGGATTTGGTATGTATATTATTTTTATAACTATTGGTTCATTTATTGTAGCGACCCGACCCGAATGGATCAAGTCTCTGTGCTTATGTGTCATCCCTGGATCGGTATGCTGACACACACAGTACTTGAAGGATTTATAACAGAGGTAAATCACATGTATAAAGTAACGTAAATACTATCACCTCAACCCAATAGCGGAAGCAACAAGGTTGTGGATTCCCATCAACACCAACGGCAAAGTTGAGTGTAGAAATCGTAACCCTAACGTATCACTTACTTGTCGTAAGATAATCCTGCAACATGAGATGTTGCAGCCACAGAGGGTCAGTACATTGAATGTACTGGCAAATTCACACCATAGAGAATGATGAACAATGGCTATCACTACATGCATATTTGGCTGGTGGAAAAGCTCTATGGTTATAAGGTTTTTGCGTAAAGCCAATTTTTCCCTACTGCAAAGGAATAAATTTATTTAACTATCATGGTGGTTGTGAAACATCAAGAATGGTTGACAGCATTCTCAATCCCAATTAAGAATAATTAAAACCCAACAACATTAATTAGAAGTAACATGTTGAGATTCACTTGATATTCAAGTACTAGATACTCAAGTTGTCCATAACCGGGGACACGGCTAATCATGATTAGTTTGTACACTCTGCAGAGGTTTGCGCACTTTTCCCCACATGACTCGATCGCCTCCGTTTGTTTTCTCGCACTTCATGGTGTTTGAGAAACGGATGACCGAGACATAGTCTTTCAGAAGCGCTAGCACCTTACATGTGGGGTAGACCGGTACACCTACATCCCCTACATCTGCTAGTCCACCTCGTAAGAGTTCGCACAACTTAGTCAACTATGCCAGAGCCCATAGTAGCATGTGGCTGCACACGGAAGTTTCTAGCATGAAGTATCTTATGATCCCTTTGAGCCTGGGTGGCGGTCCGAAAAAAAACAGGCAAGTCCTGATAGACATCAAGTGCCTCAATCCACCCAGATGTGTGTTTAAGTTGCCACCTTAGATAAACCATTAAAATTATCAACTCACATCTGTCATGGATATCACTCACCCAATCCACGTCTACTAGCATAGCATGGCATAATAAGCAAACGTAGAAGTAACTCCCAAAGGTTTCATAATAATACAGGTAATAGGTACTACCTCATCTACTTCTTATCCCACAATTTAATTAGATCCTAATCATGCAATGTGTGAGGATTGATCTAATGCAATAAAACATGGGTTGTAGAAAAGGTATGATCAAAGTGTGAACTTGCCTGCAATGTAGATGAAGATGATTCTCACTTAAAACTCTTGATAGATCTACTCGTCACACTCCGGTCAATCTATCGTAAGAAAACAATAGTAAACACACAATAAGTACTCATCTAATGCACAAGTAAAACTCGAACGAGAGAACGAACCAGAAAATTCAACTTAAGAACTCCGGTTGCAAAGAAAGAACAAACCGAACAAACGACGGAAAACAAACGGCGAAAGAAAACAACTCGGTTCTAGCAAGTTGAAACTAGGTCAAATTTTACTGTAGCAAAAGCTTGTTCAAGTTGATTAGATGGAACGGCGGTTTCGAGACGAAACTCCAGGCGCTTGAATCACCTGATTCCGATAAACGGGCGAGAGGATAAACTAGAACGAAGATCGGATCTGAGATCGCGATTGCGGAATGAATCCGACGAGAAAGAAAACGAAGAACGGTTAAACGAACGCACGTCGTTAACCGGGGAAGAATCGGTGATCACGTTCGTTGAGACGAACGGTCCGAAAGAAGAACGAAAACCGATCTAGGGTTTTCAGAAAAGAAACCAAAAAAAGAAAAACGGAAAACCGATCTAGGGTTTCGGAGAAGAAACCAAAACGAAGAATCGGAGAGAAAAAACCGGAAAAGAAAACTGGAACGGTTTCTTTTAAAAGAACCGAACCGTGGGGAAGAAAAAGAGAGGCGCGGGGCTACCTCCGGTGAGGCGGGGCGAACGGTGGCGACGGCGGCGTGCTAGGGCGGTGGCGGTGCTATAGGGGCGGCGGCGGCGGGTGAGGGC
>NC_041382.1:613197252-613203366 GCF_002162155.2 Triticum dicoccoides | reverse complement strand
GCGGGTGAGGGCGCGATGCACAAGGGCGGCGGCGTGGGTGAGGGGCGGCGGCGGCGGTGGTGAGGGGCGCGGCATGGGTGAGGGGCGCGGGGTGGTGTGGGGCTTGGGGTTTGATGTGAGGAGAGGGTTTGATTTGATGTTTTGGAGGGGGGTGTGTGGGGGTATTTATATAGGTGAGGGGGGGATTTACTTGGGGTAGGGGACAAGAAAAAGAGAGGAAAAAGGAATACGAAACAAAGGAAAGGGGAGGGGCTAACCGACCTAAGTCCCGCTGGGACTCGGCCAGAGCGACGGCGGCTGGCGCCTGGCGCACGAGGCGCGCAGCGCTGCTGGGGGCAGCGGCTGGCTGGGCCTTTGGCCCGGCTGGCCTGCTCTCTTTTTTTTAAAATAGTTTCTGCATGCATAAAAACACAGAAAAGAAAATCTAAACGAGCTCCAAAAATTCTGAAGTAAATTTTCCCCGACTCCTAAAAATGAGCCGAACAAAATGAACTTTTCTCCGGACCTAAAATGCAATTTTCGAAAACGCGCATTTTTCCATATCCAAATAAAATGCAAATAAAACTCCGGCAAAACCAAATCTTGATCTATTTATTAAATCTTCATTTTTCCTCAATTTTTGGGAAAGTCATATTATTCCCTCTTATATTTTTGATATCAAAAAAAATTATTGAAGATAAAATAAATAAATCAAATGATCCTCTTTTCAAAATTTGAGAGAACTCAAATATGAAAATAACGAAATCTCCAACTCTCTCCGAAGGTCCTTGAGTTGCGTGAAATTTCTAGGATCGACCAAAATGCAAGAAAATAAGATATGCATGATGATCTAATGTATAACATTCCAAAATTTAGAATTTTGGGATGTTACATTTATTGTTTATGAAAATTATGCCAACCAACGTGACATAGATTTTATTTATCTAGGATGTATGTGAATCAGAAATGCCAACCGACCCTATTGTCGAGAGGTTAAATTTAGTTGAAGAAGAAAACAATTTGTTGAAGGAAAAAATAAAAGAAATTGAGGAGGAGAAGATGATATTGGAGTTGCATGTTGCGGATGTCGTCGATGATCACAAGATCAAGATGGATGCAATGCGCTTGAAGATTAGAAAGATTAGAAAATATGCCATTCATACCGAGGCTTGGTATCATTATGCCGTTGGATCAATTGTTACCTTGGTTGCGATTATGATCGCATTTGTTTTCGCATTGAAATGTTTTACATAGTTTCAATGTATGGTTTAATTAATTAGATGCTCTGGAGAGCTATATGTTGTTAGATGAGAACTATGTATGCACTTTGGTTTTAATGTGATGATGAACTTCTATTAATTTGGACACTTAATTATATATAATGCACGCAGATGAACCGGCAATGGATGTACGGTGACACACACACCCGCGAGTACATTAAGGGCGTGCATGAGTTTCTCGATGCGGCTGAGGCAAACAAGCAGAATGGTTTTATGTGTTGTCCATGCACTGAATGTGGGAATACGAGGTCTTACTCTAATCGGAAAATCCTTCACTCCCACCTGCTTTACAAGGGTTTCATGCCACACTATAATGTTTGGACGAGGCACGGAGAAATAGGGGTTATGATGGAAGACGGCGAAGAAGAAGAGTACGATGACAACTATGTGCCCCCTGAATATGGTGATGCTGCAACGGGGGGAGCTGGTGAAGATCAAGAGGAACCAGACGATGTGCCCAATGATGCTGCCACGGGTGAAGCTGCTGAAGATCAAGAGGAACCAGACGATGTGCCCGATGATGATGATCTCCGCCGGGTCATTGTCAATGCAAGGACGCAATTCATTAGTCAAAAGGAGAAGCTGAAGTTCGATCGCATGTTAGAGGATCACAAAAAAGGGTTATACCCCAATTGCGAAGATGGCAACACAAAGCTCGGTACCGTACTGGAATTGCTGCAGTGGAAGGCAGAGAATGCTGTGGCTGACAAAGGATTTGAGAAGCTACTGAAAATATTGAAGAAGAAGCTTCCAAAGGATAACGAATTGCCCGACAGTACATACGCAGCAAAGAAGGTTGTATGCCCTCTAGGATTGGAGGTGGAGAAGATACATGCATGCCCTAATGACTGCATCCTCTACCGCGGTGCATACAAGGATCTGAACGCATGCCCGGTATGCGGTGCGTTGCGGTATAAGATCAGACGAGATGACCCTGGTGATGTTGACGGCGAGCCCCTCAGGAAGAGGGTTCCTGTGAAGGTGATGTGGTATGCTCCTATAATACCACGGTTGAAACGTCTATTCAGAAACGAAGAGCATGCCAAGTTGATGTGATGGCACAGTGAGAACCGAAAGAAAGATGGGAAGTTGAGAGCACCCACTGACGGGTCGCAGTGGAGAAAAATCAAGAGAAAGTACTGGGATGAGTTTGCAAAGGACCCAAGGAATGTATGGTTTGCTTTAAGCGCGGATGGCATTAATCCTTTCGGGGAGCAGAGCAGCAATCACAGCACCTGGCCCGTGACTCTATGTATGTATAACCTTCCTCCTTGGATGTGCATGAAGCGGAAGTTCATTATGATGCCAGTTATCATCCAAGGCCCTAAGCAACCCGGCAACAAAATTGATGTGTACCTAAGGCCATTAGTTGAAGAACTTTTACAGCTGTGGAATGGAAACGGTGTACGTACGTGGGATGAGCACAGACAGGAGGAATTTAACCTTAAGGCGTTGCTGTTCGTGACCATCAACGATTGGCCCGCTCTCAGTAACCTTTCAGGATAGACAAACAAAGGATACCATGCATGCACGCACTGTTTAGATGACACTGAAAGTATATACCTGGACAAATGCAGGAAGAATGTGTACCTGGGCCATCGTTGATTTCTTCTGACCAACCATCAATGTCGAAAGAAAGGCAAGCATTTCAAAGGCGAGGCAGATCACCGGAAGAAGCCCGCCATGCGCACCGGTGATCACGTGCTTGCTATGGTCAATGATTTACACTACGTAATCTTTGGAAAGGGTCCCGGTGGACTAGCTATTCCGAATGACGCTGAGGGACACGCACCCATGTGGAAGAAGAAATCTATATTTTGGGACCTACCCTACTGGAAAGACCTAGAGGTCCGCTCCTCAATCGACGTGATGCACGTGACGAAGAACCTTTGCGTGAACCTGCTAGGCTTCTTGGGCGTGTATGGGAAGACAAAAGATACACCTGAGGCACGAGAGGACCTGCAACGTTTGCACGAAAAAGACGGCATGCCTTCGAAGCAGTATAAAGGTCCTGCCAGCTACGCTCTTACGAAAGAAGAGAAAGAAATCTTCTTTGAATGCATGCTCAGTATGAAGGTCACGACTGGCTTCTCGTCGAATATAAAGGGAATAATAAATATGCCAGAGAAAAAGTTTCAGAACCTAAAGTCTCATGACTGCCACGTGATTATGACGCAACTGCTTCCGGTTGCATTGAGGGGGCTTCTACCGAAAAACGTCCGATTAGCCATTGTGAAGCTATGTGCATTCCTCAATGCAATCTCTCAGAAGGTGATCGATCCAGAAATCGTACCAAGGCTAAGGAGTGATGTGGCGCAATGTCTTGTCAGTTTCGAGCTGGTGTTCCCACCATCCTTCTTCAATATCATGACGCACGTCCTAGTTCATCTAGTCGACGAGGTTGTCATCCTGGGGCCCGTATTTCTACACAATATGTTCCCCTTTGAGAGGTTCATGGGAGTCCTAAAGAAATATGTCTGTAACCGCGCTAGGCCAGAAGGAAGCATCTCCATGGGCCATCAAACAGAGGATGTTATCGGGTTTTGTGTTGACTTCATTCCTGGCCTTAACAAGATAGGTCTCCCTAAATCGCGGTATGAGGGGACACTGACTGGAAAAGGCACTCTTGGAAGAGACTCAATAATATGCAGGGACGGATATTCTTGGTCTCAAGCACACTACACAGTTCTACAGAACTCTACCTTGGTGACCCCGTATGTCGATGAACACAAGAACAGTCTGCGCTCCAAACACCCGGAGCAGTGTGACGACTGGATTACATGTGAACACATCACGACTTTCAGCAGTTGGTTGGAAACACGTCTCAGAGGTGACAACACTGTTTGTGATGAGTTGTACTTGTTGTCCAGGGGACCATCTTTGACTGTATTGACTTACAAAGGATACGAGATAAATGGGAATACATTTTACACGATCGCCCAAGATCAAAAGAGCACCAACCAAAACAGCGGTGTCCGCTTTGATGCAGCAACCGAGAGCAGAAAGGACACATTTATGGTTACATAGTGGACATATGGGAACTTGACTACGGACCTGATTTTAAGGTCCCTTTGTTTAAGTGCAAATGGGTCAATCTGTTAGGCGGGGGGGTACAGGTAGACCCACAGTACGGAATAACAACAGTGGATCTAAAAAATCTTGGGTACACTAACGAACCGTTCGTCCTAGCCAATGATGTGGCACAGGTTATCTATGTGAAGGACATGTCTACCAAACCGAGAAAAAGAAAAGATAAGGAAGCGAATACATCATACGATGAGCCAAAGCGCCACATAGTTCTTTCAGGAAAAAGGGACATCCTGGGAGTGGACGGCAAGACAGACATGTCTAAAGATTATGAAAAGTTTCATGAAATTCCTCCCTTCAATGTCAAGGCTGACCCAAGAATCCTGATAAACAATGAAGATTATCCATGGTTACGGCGCAATAAGCAAATGACACAAGCGAAGAAAAAGTGAAGACTTTCTCCCACAATAAGCAAATGCTATGTGGGTGAAATTATGATACCATCCCAGCTTTGATGTCTTATGGTTCGAAACTTTGATACTTCGAAAGTGATTGTCCATTTTGTACACGAAGTGCATCAAGTTTTTGTCGTAACCCTCTCTACTTTTTGGAACATGCTATGTGGGTGAAATGATGATACCATGCCAACTTTCAACCTTTTCAGAGTTCATTTTGAAATGCTTTCCAATTTCAGAGTCATTTAGCTCAAAGAATGAATTAATAGCAAACAGAATGAACTACAAAACTTTTATGAAAATAAAAACTATAATATTCTTCAATAGCAAAAAGAATATAATTTTTATGACCTAAAATCAAACTATAAGTATTTAATTGTAAGTATAAATAAAAAATAAATAGCAAAGAAGAAAAAAAATTCTATTTTTATATTAAAGTTATTCATAAACTAGTGATTCACACAAATTTTATAAAATTCCAATTTAAACTATTCAAAATTTTAAAACTAATGGCACTAACAGAAAGTTTATAATTTTTGTGACCTAAAAGCAAAAAGAAATCACTAAAAAACTATAAGTATTTAGTTGTAAGTATAAAAAAATAGAAAAAAAAATTCTATTTTTATAGTAAAGTTATTCATAAACTAGTGATTCACATAAATTTTTAAAAATTCAAATTTAAACTATTCAAAATTTAAAACTAATGGCACTAACAGAAAGTTTATAATTTTTGTGACCTAAAAGCAAAAAGAAATCACTAAAAAACTATAAGTATTTAGTTTTAAGTATAAATAAAAAATAAATAGAAAAACAAATTCTATTTTTGTAGTAAAGTTATTCATAAACTAGTGATTCACACAAATTTTTCAAAATTCAAATTTAAACTATTCAAAATTTAAAACTAATGGCACTAACAGAAAGTTTATAATTTTTGTGACCTAAAAGCAAAAAGAAATCACTAAAAACTATAAGTATTTAGTTTTAAGTAGAAAGAAAAAAAATAAAAAACCAAAAAATGTAGAAATAAAAAAGAAAAAACCAAAAAAAAATGCCTCCTACTGGGCCTCCACGACCTGAATACGACTAGAAACCCTACATGGGCCAGGATTCAGGCCCGCAGAAGGCCCAATAGGCCCACAGGCAGTAGCAAGTTTAGGCCCGAAAGCCTGCATTAGAGAGGAGCTCGAATGGGTAGGAACACCAGCGCTTATAAACCAGTGCCGGCGCCCTTCAGCTAGCGATGTGGGACTAAACTTTTGGGCTCGGGGCAGCAAAGGCCATTGGTCCCGGTTGGTGGCACCAACCGGGACTAAAGGGGGCATTGGTCACAGTTGGTGCCACCAACCGGGACTAATGCCCCCCTTTAGTCCCGG
>NC_041382.1:613190017-613196799 GCF_002162155.2 Triticum dicoccoides | reverse complement strand
CGCTTCCCGCCCTTTGGGCTGCTGAAAATTGGCCTTTGGTCCCGGTTGGTGGCACCAACCGGGACTAAAGGGTGCATTAGTCCCGGGTCGTAGCACCAACCGGGACCAATGCTTTTGGTATATAAGCTGGACTTGTGAAATTCTCGATTCAGTTTGATTGATCTCCTCGTCCTCTCCTCCGACGATGCCGCCAGGCTACTCCTCGTCCTCGTCACCGCCGAGCTCTCCGTGAGCCCGCGCCGTCCTCGTCGCTGGCATCCCTGAGCCCGCCGCCCTCGTCCCCGTCGCCGCGTGCCTCCCCGAGCCCGCCTCCTTGTCCCCGGCCGTCACCGCGTGCTGCCCGGCCCGAGGCTGCCGTCCCCATCACCGCGTGCCGCCCCGAGCCCGCCGTCCTTGTCGCCGGACTCCAGTCGTCGCCGCCCCCCTCAAAGTGAGCCCCCTTCTCGAGTGCCACTCTTGCGCCCGAGCGCCCTTGCTCCGCCCCTGCTCCACCGTCGCCGCCACGGAGGAGAAGTAGAGGAGAAGTAGAGGAGAGGAGAAGTAGAGGAGAGGAGAAGTGGAGCAGCAGCAACGCGCTGTCCACTTTTCTGATTTTTTTGGAAATTCTGATTTTTTTTGTCCATATAGAAGGTGTTTGATGAAATGCTAGATGGCTTTGGGCATTTTTGGAATTTTAAAAAAAAATTGTGGTGAGGTACTGATGCAAGACAAAGGCGATGGCAAAATTTTATATGATGTTTTTATACGTCAAATATGTCAAAAATGTTTTTTATATGATGTTTTTTTTCATATATGTATTCATTTTTTATTTAGGTTGTTAATTAGTAGATATCGATTTTAGGTTAGTGTAGAGGAAAAAGTAAAATAAGGAAAAGGAAGAAAAGAGGAAGAAGGAAGAAGAAGAAGAAGAAAAGGAAGGAGTGGGAAAAGGAAAATAAGAAGAGGAAGACTTCTTTTTTTTTCTTCGATCTTCTCCTCTATTTTGTTCATGGATATATCCTAAAGAAACCGAGGGGGGTGATAGATGATGATGAGGGGTCGAGAGTGGGACGAGAGGTCGAGAGGTGTCGAGGGGAGAAAAAATATGTTATCAGGGACGAGGGTCATCGAGGGGTCGACAGAGGGACGAGGGGTCGAGAGAACTAAATAAGATGAAGAAGAGGAGAGGAAGACGAGGAGAAATAAATAAGAAGAAGAAAAAAGAAGAAAAAGAAGAGGAGAAGAAGAAAGGAATAGTGGAGAAAAAGATAAAATAGAATATATTCTATTTTCTCTTCTTCTCCACTATTCCTTTCTTCTTCTCCTCTTTTTTTTCTTCTTTTTTTTCTTCGACACGTGGGGGGGGTCGAGAACGTCGGACATTCATGAGAGAGGCGAGGAAGAAGGGGAAGAAGAGGGAGAAGAAGAGGAGAGGAAGAAGAGGAAGTCTTCTCCTCTATTCTTTCTTCTCTTCTTTTTTTCTTCTTCTTCTTCCTCTTTATTTTATCGGGAACGAGGGTTGTCGAGAGGGTCGCCGAGCGGTAGAGGAGAAACCCTAAATAGAAAGTATCGTCGGTGTGAGATACATGTACCGTCGGTGTCGGACACTACACCCACCTCCCACAAGTGGCGCGGGCTTCGACGCCCACGTCACTTGTGGGATGTGGATGTAGTGTCTGACACTGAAGGCCACATGTATCTCACACCCACGATACTTGCTAGCTATTTAGGGTTTCCTCTACCGAAAAGAAGAGGAGAAATAAATAAGAAGAAGAAAAAAGAAGAAAAAGAAGAGGAGAAGAAGAAAGGAATAGTGGAGAAGAAGAGAAAATAGAATATATTCTATTTTCTCTTTTCTCCACTATTCCTTTCTTCTTCTCCTCTTTTCTTTCTTCTTTTCTTCTTCTTCTTCTTCTTCTTCTTCTTCTTATTATTATTATTATTAGCCGGAAGTAGAGAGAGGTTTCCTAGTGTCAAAGTATTGAAGAAATCCATGCCTTCATCATTAGCCAGAAGTAACCAGGGCATGTTGGTACGAAGTTCTGCAAAGTTGTTCTGGAATGGAGTCCCGGATAGAATAATCCGCCTTTTGGTACGAATTCAGCAAAGGCCTTCCAAATAGCGATATTCGGAAGGCTCTTGCTGAACTTTGTACCAAAAAGTGAATTATCCTATCTGGGACTCCGTTCCAGAACAACTTTGAAGAGCTTCGTACCATCATGCACATGTTACTTTCGCCTAATGATGAAGACATGGTTTTGTTGAATCCCTTGACACTAGGCAACCTCCCGACCCCTCGGCGATCCTATCGAACATGAGAGGAAGAAGAGGATAAAAAAATAAGAGGAAGAAGAAAAAAAAGAGGAGAAGAAAGAATAGAGGAGATCTTCTCCTCTATTCTTTCTTCTCCTCTTATTTTTCTTCTTCTTCCTCTTTTTTTTATCAGGAACGAGGGTCGTCGAGGGACATAGATGTAGTGTCGTCGTTGTCGATATATACCCCCTCTCGATAGCTTACTATGATTAGGTAGCTAGTTCTACGTTTGGCACTAATATATCCATCTGTCATGTTTGAATAATAATTGCCGTGTTGTAAATATTTGTAGAAACTATGGACACCGCCCTAGACGAAGCAACAAAAGAAGCGTTGTTGAGGGACATAATCGCAGAAGGAAGTGATGCCATGTTGTTGTTTCTCAACGAAACCGATGGTCTGGAAGGAGAGGGTGAACAAGCTGGCTACGGTGACCTAATGCCGGTGCAAGAAGAAGAACATGAGGACGGCTCCGGTGACCCAATGCCGGTGCAAGAAGGAGACCGTGATGACGGCTCCGGTGACCGAACCGAGTCCGGCCAGGTATATATATTAGTTAAGCCTATGCTGACTAGCTGATTGATGCATTCATTGTTTGGGTATGTACACATATTAATTAAGTCTTTGTTCTTTTTTCTAGCCCTCCGAATCGAGCACAACTTCGGTAAAGAGACGAGACCCGAAGAAAAAGTTGAGCTCGGATGAAAAGTTTGAGATCATAGCAATCGCGCCCGACGGCCAACCTATTGAACCCCTCCGGACAAAGAGCGCATTTGTTGCTCAGTGCGGGGTTCTGGTTAGGGACAAGATCCCGATAAGCATCCAGCAATGGTTTAAGCCGGCTATAGAAGACCCTGAGGTGTCTTATGTCAATGATATGCAGAAAAATGATCTTTGGACTGAGCTGAAGTCAAATTTCACCCTACCGCCTGAGGATAATCCAGAGAACCCAGTTAAAGAGAAATTAATCAAGTCTTTTGCTCTGAAGAGGATGGCAGAACTATTCAGGAGGTGGAAGAAAGAGCTGAATAAGTTTGTCGAAAATAATGAGACACCAGAATTCAAGGGCAGATATGAGAACATCAGAGATCACTGGCCCGCATTTGTGGCCCACAAGACATCAGAAAAGAGTAAGAAGATGTCGGTGACAAACAAGCAAAATGCTGTGAAGAAGAAGCTTCACCATCGCACGGGGTCAGGTGGCTACCTCGTAGCCCGGCCTAAGTGGTCCAAGACTGAGAATGATCTGGTTCATAAAGGGATCGAACCAGAGACAATTAACTGGCCAGACCGTTGCCGGACTTGGTTCTTCGGGGCTGGCGGAACACTGGACCCTGTAACAGGGAAGTGCATTTGGACGAACGATCAAATGGACATACCAGTCAGTAATCTTAAGCAGTATATCGAAGCAGCGTAGGAAGGGACGTTCTTTCCAAATAGAGAGAACGACGAGCTCACAATGGCCCTCGGGAATCCTGAGCACCCTGGACGGACACGAGGCACGCCAGGCTCCATTCCGTGGAAGGTTGGGTTTCCGGACGCAGGCGGTTACAAATCCCATGAGAGGAGGAAAAAAGTGCAGCAGACCCAAATACAGGCGCTGCAAGCAAGGGTAGACGCGATAGAGGAACGAGAAGCAAATCGCAGCAAACGTACTGCCGAAGCCTCCCCCGAAGCTACCCCGCCATCTCAGCGCAGAAGTAGCATGGCTTCCACCGAGCTGCTTCAGCTGGAGCCTGCCTTGACGGCTCCTGCCAGCTATCCCGTGGATGCTATAACGGAGTCTCAAAATTGCCACCTTATGACGCAATGGATGAATTTGAAGGTCAAGGCGGCTGTTGGCTCTGTTTATCCTACTGAACCCGGCGCAACTTTTCACTGCCGGCCGATTCTAGAAGGATATGCTAGGGTGATGGTGGATGAGATAACGGAGGGATTTGAGGACCTCCAGCTTGACCACCCTACCGGTGAAGGGGAGACTCGGCTGGGGTCTGCTCTAAAGACTCCATGCCTATGGCGGAAGGAGCTCATCAACCTTTCGAACTGGACGCCACCACCTCCTCCTCCTCCTCCGGCGAGTCAGGGCACTCCGCCTCCACCGCCTCCTCCTCCGGCAAGTGACGATCAGGGCCCTCGGTCGGCTCCTTCTCCGGCGTGTGGCGGCACTCCGCCTCCTTCTCCGCCTGCGCCGACGCGCTCGAGCAGCCAGCCTCCTCCTTCTCCGCCTCGTCAGCAAGGGCGGAAGAGACCTGTCGCTGCTCCAGCTGCTCCGGCGCGTCGTAGTCCTTCTCCTCCGCCGCTTAAGCAAGTAAAGAAGACAACCGCTCCGTCTGCTTGGTCGGCGTCTAGCAGTACAACCAGAGGCGGGAGGACATACAGATTCGGTCCTTCTCTGAAGACTCCAGAGAAGTTACCATATGACAGGACCCTGGAGGAGAACGTCGAGATCGCGCGAGAAGAAGTGAGGAACTTCTTTGAAGGGGTGAAAGCAAAGAAACATCCACCTCCGGAGGAGAAGGTAGATCGGGTGAAAGTGAAGCGCACTTTGGCTGCCCTGACAAAACCACCGAAGTCTGATCCGCCGAAAGGAAACTATGACCGCATTATTGGAAAGGAATTTGCCGAAGCGTAGCGGTCGGGAAGTACTGTCAGTGATCAAAGCCTGAAAGAATGACGAGCTGGGAAACAAATTTCCCAGCTCGGCGAACAAGCGAAGCAATCGTGCCCCCCGCTCAAGGTGCCTAGCCACAACGTCGATAATGATCCGAGGATGGTGCCCGGTTATAGCAATCTTGCAGATTACCTGCCCGACGAAGTACATTATGAACCCATGGAGGTGCAGATACAAAGATACGAGTACGGGAAGCCTCTCGTCAAAGATGAAAGATCTCTATCAACGATGATGCGAAGATTGCATGATTGGTACTTGAAAATCTGCAGAGACTCTGGGGGGAGAAGTACTTTGTATGTGAAAGTTAAAAAGGAGAAAGACCTCGTTGGAATTGATCTGTTGCCTGTTCCATTTGAGGAGTTCTATCAGTTTTTCAATCAATTGGCCCTCGATAAAACAACGGTCGCCTGCTACTGTCTGTAAGTAGTACTACTTCTGTCATTAAGTTTCTCTATATAGCTTAGCTCTTTCATTGCATGTATTTATAATCATCCTCACTATATTATGCAGATTGAAGATCGCCGAATTGAAGAAAAGACAAGTCAGTGATATTGGGTTCATTAACACATATCTCATAGATGCAACTTAGGTTAAACTTCATGCCGCAGCTACCGAGGCCAGCTTGCTACGATCGTTCGTAATAAATCAAAACAAAGATATAATACTCTTTCCTTACAACTTTAGGTGAGTGTTACTGTCTTGTGCGTATTCAGTTTCCCTTATATATTAGTCAAGGTTATAGTAATGTAATTCATGAGTTATGCATGTGTGTGCAGTTTCCACTATATTCTCCTAGAGATTAAGCTTGAGCAGGGAGTAGTAACCGTCTTGGACTCTAAACGAAAAGATCCCAAGGAATATGCGGACATGACTGAAATCCTCAAGAAGTAAATCGATCATTATCCACCATATCAGCAACTTTGTTCATTTCCTGATATCAAGTAATTGTTTTCTTTGTCCGGCAGGGTTTGGAGAAAATTCACCAAAATAGTTCCGGGACTGCCGAAGGAGCTGGAATTTAGACACCCGAAAGTAAGTACTATAGTAGCATGTTCCGCGCATCTCCTAGTGATTCAAGCGCTAGTTTCATCAATACCATTTAGCATTCTTGCTTATCAGTTTGATTGACCTCTATTTCTTATAAAGTGGTTGTGGCAGGAACAAGGGAATGATTTCTGTGGATACTACATCTGCGAGTCCATCCGCCACACGACCTGTGAGCGGGGCGGGTACTCTAACGAACAATATGAAGTACGTACATAACAACATTCACAATTTTATTTTATTACCATCATTTGTGTTGAGTTCCATTCATTTATATATATATATATGTATTGACCCCCTTCTTCAAATTAGGTGTTTCGGAAGCGGGATGAACTCCTAGCACCAGCTCGCATGCGAGCAATTCAAGAGGAATTGGCGGCATTCTTTCTTGACCACGTGATCCCTGAAGACGGAGAATTCTATGTGGACCCTGAGTCCGTATGATTATATTTGTAAGAGATAATTATTGTATATATGTAGCCGGTAGTGTCAGATAGATATACGAGAACTTGTTGTTCGACCAATCTCTCAGAGAAGGAGAGGTGGTCGATATCACTTCTCTCTGTATATATGCATATATGTTCATGACGATCTTCTATTTCCTTCATTTGCTTACTAGCTAGCTAGCGTGTCTAGTCCTCTCTATATACGTATGTATAGTACGTAGCGTCGACCAAGCATGGACATAACAGAGGACACTTCTCTCTATTAATTATAACTAGCTAACACAATATATGAAACACCTAAATTAACCCCCCAAAACCCCCAACCCCCC
>NC_041382.1:613172611-613189744 GCF_002162155.2 Triticum dicoccoides | reverse complement strand
TGGTCCCGGTTGGTGCCACCAACCGGGACCAAAGGGTCATCACGTGGGCAGTGCGCAGAGCCCAGTCGGGAGACCCTTTGGTCCCGGTTGGTGGCACCAACCGGGACCAAAGGGTCTCCTGACTGGGCTCTGTGCACTGCCCACGTGGAGGGCCTTTAGTCCCGGTTCTGGATAGAACCGGGACTAAAGGGGTGAGGTATTAGTATCGACACTTTAGTCCCGGTTCCGGAACCGGGACTAAAGGCCCTTTTTCTACCAGTGATTGGGCTTTATTTTCCACTTTTATATTACTTTTGGGACTAACCTATTAACCGGAGGCCCAGCCCAGATTTGTTGTTTTTTTGCCTATTTCAGTGTTTCGAAGAAAAGGAATATCAAACGAAGTCGAAACGGAACAAAATCAACTGGAGAAGTTATTTTTGGAAGGAAAGCTACCGGATGGACTTGGACCCCACGTCAGGAGCCAAGGGAGGTGCTCACGAGGGTGGGGGGCGCGCCCACCCCCCTAGGGCGCTCCCCCTACCTCGTGGGGCCCCTGAAGCTCCACCGACGTACTTCCTGCACCCATATATACCTACATACCCTAAAACTTCCAGAACGGAGATTAGATCGGGAGTTCCGCCGCCGCAAGCCTCTGTAGCCACGAAAAGTCAATCAGGACCCTGTTCCGGCACCCTGCCGGAGGGGGAACCCTCATCAGTGGCCATCTTCATCATCCCGGCGCATGCCATGACGAGGAGGGAGTAGTTCACCCTCGGGTCTGAGGGTATGTACCAGTAGCTATGCGTTTGATCTCTCTCTCTCTCTTGTGTTCTTGACTTGGCACGATCTTGATGTATCGCGAGCTTTGCTATTATAGTTGGATCTTATGTTTCTTCTCCCCCTCTACTCTCTTGTAATGGATTGAGGTTCCCGTTTGAAGTTGTCTTATCGGATTGAGTCTTTATAGATTTGAGAACACTTGATGTATGTCTTGCCATGAGTATCTGTGGTGACAATGGGATATCACTGCCACTTGATGTATGTTTTGGTGATCAACTTGCGGGTTCTACCCATGAACCAATGCATAGGGGTTGGCACACGTTTTTGTCGTGATTCTCCAGTAGAAACTTTAGGGCACTCTTTGAGGTTCTATGTGTTGGTTGAATAGATGAATCTGAGATTTTGTGATGCATATCGTATAATCATACCCACGGATACTTGAGGTGACATTGGAGTATCTAGGTGACATTAGGATTTTGGTTGATTTGTGTCTTAAGGTGTTATTCTAGTACGAACTCTAGGGTTGTTTGTGACACTTATAGGAATAGCCCAATAGATTGATTGGAGAGAATAACTTTGAGGTGGTTTCGTACCCTACCATAATCTCTTCGTTTGTTCTCCGCTATTAGTGACTTTGGAGTGACTCTTTGTTGCATGTTGAGGGATAGTTATGTGATCCAATTATGATATTATTGTTGAGAGAACTTGCACTAGTGAAAGTATGAACCCTAGGCCTTGTTTCAACGCATTGCAATACCGTTTACGCTCACTTTTACCATTAGTTACCTTGCTGTTTTTATATTTTCAGATTACAAAAACCTATATCTACTATCCATATTGCACTTGTATCACCATCTCTTCGCCGAACTAGTGCACCTATACAATTTACCATTGTATTGGGTGTGTTGGGGACACAAGAGACTCTTTGTTATTTGGTTGCAGGGTTGCTTGAGAGAGACCATCTTCAACCTACGCCTCCTACGGATTGATAAACCTTAGGTCATCCACTTGAGGGAAATTTGCTACTGTCCTACAAAGCTGTGCACTTGCAGGCCCAACAACGTCTACAAGGAGAAGGTTGCGTAGTAGACATCAAGCAGTTTCTGGCGCCGTTGCGGGGGAGGCTAGGTAAGCGGCACTCACACCCCATCAACTAAGTTCTTTTCTGGCGCCGTTACCGGGGAGGTGAGTGCTTGAAGGTATATCTTCATATCTTGCAATCGAATCTTTTTGTTTCTTGTTTTAGCACTAGTTTAGTTTATAAAATAAAACTACAAAAATGGAATTGAGTTTGTCTCATACGCTTCATCTTTTTAATATCTTTTGTGAGTATGATGGAAAGGAAAATTGTGCCAAAGTGTTAGAAGAAGAATGCATTAAAATCTTTGGCACTAAATCTTTGTATGATGAGCATGATTGCAATGTTGTTAGTATGAATTCCTTGAATATCCATGATGCTAATGATATGCAAAGCCACAAGCTTGGGGAAGCTATGTTTGATGAAGATGATATTTTTTGTCCCCCAAGCTTTGATGAGCAAATTTACTATGATGAAAGCATGCCTCCTATCTATGGTGATTATTGTGATGACACGTATGCTTTAAAGAATAATGATAACCATGAAACTTTTCATCTTGATCTTAATTTTCAATCACATGATAGTTGTTTTGTTGAGCTTTCTCCCACTATTATTCCGAATGAGAAGAATTTTGCTTACGTGGAGAGTAATAAAAATTCTATGCTAGTAGATCATGAAAAGAATGCTTTATGTGATGGTTATATTGTTAAATTTATTCATGATGCTACTGAAAATTATTATGAGGGAGGAACATATGCTTGTAGGAGTTGCAATAATAGCAAGTTTCCTCTCTATCTGATTAATGTTTTGAAGTTATGCTTGTTTTACCTTCCTATGCTAGTTTATTGTTGCTCCCATAAGTTGTTTTCTCACAAAATCCATATGCATAGGAAGTGGGTTAGACTTAAATGTGCTAGTCATATTCTTCATGATGCTCTCTTTATGTTTCAATTCTTATCTTTTTGTGAGCATCATTGAAATCATCATGCCTACCTAGGGGCGTTAAACGATAGCGCTTGTTGGGAGGCAACCCAATTTTATTTTAGTTTCTTGCTTTTTGGTTCTGTTTAGGAATAAATAAATCATCTAGACTCTGGTTAGATGTGGTTTTATGTTTTAATTAGTGTTTGTGCCAAGTAAGACCTATAGGATCTTCTTGGATGATAGTTATTTGATCTTGCTGAAAATTCCAGAAACTTTCTGTTCACGAAAACAATTGTTAAGAATCACCAGAACGTGATAAAATACTGATTCCAATTGCAGAAGATCAATAATCAAATTATCTAGGTCTTCCTATTTTGGTAGAATTTTTGGAGTTCCATAAGTATGCGTTAGTTACAGATTACTACAGACTGTTCTGTTTTTGACAGATTCTGTTTTCTTTGTGTTGTTTGCTTATTTTGATGAATCTATGGCTAGTAAAATAGTTTATAAACCATAGAGAAGTTGGAATACAGTACCTTGAAGTGGTGTTTTGTTTTCTTTCACTAACGGAGCTTACGAGTTTTCTGTTGAGTTTTGTGTTGTGAAGTTTTCAAGTTTTGGGTAAAGATTCGATGGACTATGGAATAAGGAGTGGCAAGAGCCTAAGCTGGTCATCCCCTCTTTCGTCTTCGTTCATCGGTAACTTTACTTGGAGCTATATTTTTATTCACCACATGATATGCGTTTTTCTTGGAGCGTCAATTTATTTTGCTAGTATTTGCTTTCTGTTATTTAGATTAATGTTTTGCATCTTTATTTTCAATAAAAATGTCAAGGATATCCTCTACTATGCTTATTTTGCAAGTATACATGTTGATGTTTGAAAACAGAAAGTTTACCGCTGTTGCAATAATTCCTTAGAAAAGTCAGAATGTGATAAAATGTTGAAACTTTTTGCATACTAAGCTCTGATAAATCTACTACAGTGGGAATTTTATTTCTTAATTTTTGGAGTTAGGGAAGTATGATGAATCTTGCATTCTTTACAAACTATACTGTTTTGGTAGATTGCTGTTATGTTTCCATTGTTTGCATATGTTTGCTTGTTTAATGTTCTATTTGATGATAGGAGTATTAAATATGCAGAGGCATTTAGTATGCAATGTTGAATAATAATTTTAGTGATTTGTTAAAGTAGAAGATAATAAGGTTATGCATTGGTTTATACTAACTTATCACATGAGTTCTTGTTGAGTTTGGTGTGGTTGAAGCTTTCGAGATTTAGGAAACCGATATATAAAAGGATTTAAGGAGACACAAACGCTCAAGCTTGGTGATGCCCAAGGCACCCCAAGATAATATTTCAAGAAGTCTCAAGCATCTAAGCTTGGGGATGCCCTTGTAGGCATCCCACCTTTCTTCTTCAACAACTATCGGTTAGTATCGGTTGAACCTAAGTTTTTGCTTCTTCACATGAGTTGTGCTATCCTTGCAATGTAGTTTTATTTAGCTTTGCTTGCTGTTTGAATAAAATACTAAGATCTGAAATTCTTAAATGAGGGAGAGTCTTCACATAGTGGCATAATTATTCGACTACTCATTGATCTTCACTCATATCTTTTGGAGTAGTTTGTTGTTTGCTCTAGTGCTTCACTTATATCTTTTAGAGCATGGTGGTGGATTTGTTTTATAGAAACTATTGATCTCTCATGCTTCACTTAGATTATTTTGAGAGTCTTAAATAGCATGGTAATTTGCTTAATAATCTTAATATGCTTGGTATTCAAGATTTGTAAAACTTCCTTATGAGTGTGTTGAATACTAAAGAGAAGTTTGATGCTTGATAATTGTTTTGAGATATGGAGATGGTGATATTAGAGTCATGCTAGTTGAGTAGTTGTGAATTTGAGAAATACTTGTGTTAAAGTTTGTGATTCCCGTAGCATGCACGTATGGTGAACCGTTATGTGATGAAGTCGGAGCATGATTTATTTATTGATTGTCTTCCTTATGAGTGGCGGTCAGGGATGAGCGATGGTCTTTTCCTACCAATCTATCCCCCTAGGAGCATGTGCGTAATACTTTGCTTTGATAACTTGTAGATTTTTGCGATAAGTATATGAGTTCTTTATGACTAATGTTGAGTCCATGGATTATACGCAGTCTTCTTCCTTCCACCATTGCTAGCCTCTCTAATACCGCGCACTTTTCGCTGGTATCATACACCCACCATATACCTTCCTCAAAACAGCCACCATACCTACCTATCATGGCATTTCCATAGCCATTCCGAGATATATTGCCATGCAACTTTCCACCGTTCCGTTTATTATGACATGCTCCATCATTGTCATATTGCTAGCATGATCATGTAGTTGACATCGTATTTGTGGCAAAGCCACCGTTCATAATTCTTTCATACATGTCACTCTTGATTCATTGCATATCCCGGTACATCGCCGGAGGCATTCATATAGAGTCATACTTTGTTCTAAGTATCGAGTTGTAATTGTTGAGTTGTAAGAAAATAAAAGTGTGATGATCATCATTATTAGAGCATTGTCCCAGTGAGGAAAGGATGATGGAGACTATGATTCCCCCACAAGTCAGGATGAGACTCCGGACGAAAAATAAAAAAAGAGAAAAAAAGAGGCCAAAAAAAGAGAAGGCCCAAACAAAAAAATAAAAATAAAAAAAATAAAAAAATGAGAGAAAAAGAGAGAAAGGGCAATGCTACTATCCTTTTACCACACTTGTGCTTCAAAGTAGCACCATGATCTTTATGATAAAGAGTCTCCTATGTTGTCACTTTCATATACTAGTGGGAATTTTTCATTATAGAACTTGGCTTGTATATTCCAATGATGGGCTTCCTCAAAATGCCCTAGGTCTTCGTGAGCAAGCGAGTTGGATGCACACCCACTTAGTTTCTTTTGTTGAGCTTTCATATTCTTATAGCTCTAGTGCATCCGTTGCATGGCAATCCCTACTCACTCACATTGATATCTATTGATGGGCATCTCTATTGCCCGTTGATACGCCTAGTTTATGTGAGACTATCTTCCCTCTTTTTGTCTTCTCCACAACCACCATTCTATTCCATATATAGAGCTATATCCATGGCTCACGCTCATGTATTGCGTGAAGATTGAAAAAGTTTGAGAATATCATAAGTATCACTACAAAAAAAATACACTTCAGTGATGATACGTGTTTGTCACAGTAGGTCGTTTTTTTTGTCATGCATGTACATCCATGACAAATTTATGACAGAATCAAGATAGTCATACCTGTGTTGTCGTAGAAGTGTTCCATGACATTACCAAAATTATCATCACGGAAGTGTCCACTTCCATGACAATAAATCACGCGTCATAGAAGTGCTCTTGTCAAGGGTGACCGACACGTGGCATCCACCGTAACGGAACGTCGTTAAGCTATCGGGTCGGGTTTCGGATCTGATAACCCATTAACAGCCGCGACCAATGGGGATTTTCCACGTGTAAAATCATCATTGGCTGGAGGAGACACGTGTCAACTCATCCAATGGGCGAGACGCGCCTATGATATGTTGACACGTGGACCGGCCCATCAAGTTTAAACGGGCCGACCCAACTGAAGGCCCACAAGATTTTGCGGACCATAATGGGCCGGCCCGGCTAAAGGCCCACGAGATTTTGTGGACCATAATGGGCCGGCCCAACTAAAGGCCCCCGAGATTTTGCGGACCATAATGGGCTGGCCCAGCTAAAGGCCCACAAGATTTTGCGGGCCATAATGGGCCGGCCCAGGTAAAGGCCCACAAGATTTTTGTGTGCCATAATGGGCCGGCCCAGGTAAAGCCCACAAGATTCTTGCAGGTCATAATGGGCCGGCCCAGCTAAAGGCCCACGAGATTTCACCGACATTAATGGGCCGGCCCAGCTGTAGGCCCACAAGATTTTGAGGACCCTAGTAGGCCGGCCCATTAACTGGCTGCCATGTTTTGGGCCAAATGTCGGCACATATTTGATCCGGTCCATTAATGGCCTGCCACGCTCCGGGCCTAATAGTGGCCCATATGAGATCCGGCCCGTTAAAAGCCTACCATGTTCTGGGCCAAATTACCGTCCAGATCAGGTCCGGCCCTTTAAGAGGCTTTGGGCTCAATTATGGCCCATATCAAATTCGGCCCATCAACTGGACACTATGCTTTTGGGCCCACTTGTTAAAGGCCCACTTAGTAATTCGGCCTGATATTAGTTTTGGCCTGTTAAGGGCCCGTTTAACATTTCGGCCATATATTAATTTCAGCATGTTAAAAGCCCGTCATATAGTTGGGCCTAACTATGGCCCTGTTTGCATCCGGCCTGCTCGCAGCCGATATATGATTGGGCCAAACAAGGACCGAGACAATTTTGGCATGTTAAAAGCCCGTGATTTGATTCGCACAATCATGGGCAAGGGTTCATTTTGGGCTGCTGCGTAACTAGTATGAATTAAGAACAAACCTACTCTATACAATAAAGAAATTACGGCATAGTAACTTAGAATAAACCTACACTATACAATAAAGGGTTTAAGGTATATTACATCCACTGGGCATTGAAGTTCGCCACCAGTGATCATAAAGTGCAACGAAGAAGCAGATTACAAAAACTGGGCACCATTGCAGCGTAACAAAATAATACTGAACCGAGACCACTTCCAAGATAGTTCAAGAAAGGCTAGCCTTGCGGGGGAACTGCTGCGCAAGCTGCTGAACAAGGCTGTGAGACCGGCCTAGCATGTCGGTCATAGCTTCCAGGTGTAGCTGTTTAGCGATGAGGTTCTCATTGGTGTTCTCCGCAATCTTTCTTAGAGATAGGACTTCAAGTAGAAGTTGAGTTGCAGAATGCCTTTCTACTACAACTAGGGACTGAAGAAGTCGAACTGATTCAGACAACGAATTCTGTGAGCTTGTCTGACTGTTAGTCTCAAGTAACTTCAACACTGCATCAAGACAAGACTTTGGGTTGTCTCGCTATCTTCAAGATGTTTTGCCTTCTTTGCTGCAATATATGTTGGGTTTGTCTCACAGCCTTTAGCAGACTTGTGCATGCCATCAGGCATATCACCCTGAAACAAAGCAGAGAGATGACAGGTTTTGCACGTGTATAAACAAAGATGATAACTGTTCTATCAATTCTATCCAATTTCAAATTATGAAATAAAGAGTATGTTCAAAATATCAATAGCATAATTTGGCATTGTTCATAATGCGGGGAGCTTCACCACACTACTGGATTACCATGTCAACATAACAAGCATAGATGAAGGGCAAAGAAAATCATTGTATCTATTTTGGATAATGTGCATGGCATGTTGTTCACATTATCAGCCACATCAGTAAGATAAAACAAGAGATGACAAGGTGCAAACGTGGGCTGCTTCACCACACACTGGATAATAGATCCACAAAAACAAGCATACATATAGGGAGTATTAAGTAATGTGCATGGTATGAATAAGGAATTTGGTTTTACAAGTAAAACTTAGAACTTACGGTTCTTACGAACATGCATTTTGGTAGAAACAACAAACTAAACAGGAGTAAATGATAGGGAGTATGAGCAAATTAAACAGCAGTTGAGGATAAAGGCTTTAGAAGGATTGACTTACATTAACAGTTAACGCCGGCTTTATAATGCCCTTCTCCATGTCAAGGGAAGGATAATTCAAGAATTTTAGCACATAATCTTCTTCATAAGCATTGCCTGTACTCTACATTTTGTAGAGAGTAATTATAGATATGATAATACTGGAAGGGATAGAGGATAATGAAGATAAGATGCAAATTGATGCTACATAATCAACTACCAATCCCTGGAAGTACAAGCGTTACAGGACAAAATGTACTGACAAGAGCAATGGGCTACATTTCTGCACTCGCATTGTCTGTGTATTCTACTTGTTGGTAAGATTAAATATAGATCTGATCTTTTTTAGTAAATGGTGGGCGAGGGAGATAAGATGCAGAATGCTACAAAATGAACCAATCCCTCTTCCCATAATACAAGAGTGTTTTGAACACTGGTGTACTGTACAAAACGTTCTTATATTATGGGACGGAGGGAGTAGCTGTTAGTGTAAGTACAGTGATAGACCACGTTCAGTCCTTACAAGAGGACTGCAGAGCTAAACCTCTTCAAAAGCATTGGGTTGATTCTAAATTTATGTAAGAGTCCATACAAATCTTGTAATGTCCACCAAATGGATGATTACGAGGCTAACATGTGCAGTGATGCTACATAATCAAACAGCTATGAAAGTAAGTATGGTCATACAGGGCAAGAGGTACTCACAAGAGCAATGCAGTGTGTAGTATAGTTGCGAGATTCTGTGGTCCCTTGAGAACAAATGTTCTTCTGCTAACAGTTTTCGTTCAAGTGAGACATTAAGGCAAATGCAGAAATGTAGTTCAAATTGTGATGTGATATCATAGACAGTACCTTACGCTGCAGCCGAGACCAATGTGTAACAAGATTATTCCAGTCACCGTCGGATAAATGTAGCACCGGAGACTTTACAGAAATTTCGTTCAGAGGCTTGCCATCGAAGTGCGCTTGCCTCAGGTAGGAACAATACTTCATCAATGAGTGCTTGAAAAGCGCAACCAACCCTTGCTCGTCATCACAATCCAGTTTGCGCCTTGCCTATTTAAAAGAATGAAATCTTGTGTCTTCTGTCAGCAGAAACATATGTAGTAATGACCATGAATAACATTAGTACATTACTTACGCGTAAGTTGCAGAGGAAGACTGGAAATTGTTCTATGTCTGTAGTATAATCTTTCCATGAAGGAAAGATGCGCACAAAGTTCCTGACAACAACATAAGCTTCGTCTTCTAAACTGGGAAGAAATGGAACAGGGGTCCTATTTGCCTCAATGGGGGCTCTCTCTGGTTCGAAAAGGGATTTCGCAACTAGATTTGGTGTACTCTTTGCTGGAATGGGGGTTTTGCATCATACAGCTGGTGCTATGTCAACTGGCATAATCATATTGTTTGCTGCAGTTGGGGTCTGCTGAGTTGGGGCATCAGAAATGACCAGTGTAGTAGGGCTAGAGTCTGCTAGAGTTGGGGTATTTTGTGGGTCAGGTGATATTGCAACTACACCTAATGGGCTATTTGATTTATCAGGTGCCACTACCTTTTGCAAATACTTTGCTTGTGCTCCTCCATGATCAGCAATCGCCCTCTTCCTTTTGAACGTCTGATACACAAGAACATCATTTGAATGGATAAATATGGTGTGATGACAGATGGAATATGTACTAAAAATGGATAGGCAGGGCGTATTCACATACACGATGTGTAAACTAAGCTAATGTCAGTGCAACAAAGTAGAAGCAATGCAAAGCATCAATTGCAAGATATGTGCAAGCAATGTAACCTAGGAAAGTTAGAGCAAGTACCTTGATGGGTGAATAAGATAGGGCATCTTCCTCTGACTCCTCCACTAGGGAGCTACATTGACTTAGGTCTCCCTCTAGCTCAGAATCACTGTTAGGATCATATTCTGAGCATGAATCTGTACGTGGAGAGTGTTTGCATTGCATTGCATCCAGACTTGATTTCAGTCCCTTAATGCCAAGTTTGACAGCCATGGCATTGTTCTGCTTTATTCTTTTCATGCGCGCAAGCTCATAATCATTATGATGCTGTTCAAAATCTGAGATTCATGAAAACATAAAAAGTAGTCAGATTATCTATGGAATGTATTGCGGTTTCAACTCGGAGAGTGTCTCCCTATAAACCCCTGCCTATGCAAAGTTCACCTCCCCAACCATGCTGACCAGACCACACACAGAGATACACACCCGAGCGGTGAACATGCATTTTCGAAACTAACTTAGGAACATTTAGCTGACCAATTAAACAACTATGTTTTAATAATATCACATTCATATTTGAACAACTAAGCTTGTTTAGCTTGATGGGTGGAGCAGTGTTATTATGACACGAAGCACGTATTCTGATTGTATAGTGATCATAAAAGGGAGAAACTCTAAGCATATATTTTTTAGCAAAAGAGGGTTTCCCCTCTGATTTCTATTAAAGAAACCACCATGGAACCAACATGATCAATTAAACCCTAAGCATGATCAATTAAACCGTATTATGGCTGTGCCATGGCAGATTTGAAGCTGCAAACCGGAGAAATGATATTTAGCATCCATTGTTTGCTTTGAACTAAGAACTAAATTCTAAGAGCTGAAAAGAAAGTAGAGTAACCAAGTTAAGATCTATTTTCTGGTTGAGATCAAAAAGTTGAGGAGATATGAAGTACCGCCTCTCTTGCGGTGCCGTGTAGGCATCGGGGGTGCGATGGCTGTCAGTGGCGTTGAAGCAGATCTGTGATGGTAGACGGGTGCATCGGGGGATAAGTCCCATTGCGGTGGAAGAGAAGGTCATGTGAGCGACCCCGGTAAAGAGGACGACGGTGCCGATGAAGCGAGAGGACGCGATGCAAGGCTATTGGTCCATCGCCGTGGATGAGAAACGTCCATCTCTAGCAGTGGAGGACGTGGTCTTGGTAGGCGCTCCGGCATGGTGGAGGATGGTGGCGATGGATGTGGTGGAGGACGGCGGCGATGGATGGGGTGGCGGACGAAGGCTGGTGTGGGAATGGGGTGTTCTAGCGTGGACGGTGTATGAATGGGAAAATGGAGGGAGAGGTATGGGGAACCATGTTTTTGGGACGCGCCTGTGTGAAATATGGGAAAGTTACGAACTCATCCCCCGTTTCAAATTTGGACGTCTCGTCGGTTGGGGATAGGACGGTAATCTCACATCTCCCAAATATTTGCCGGTAACTATTTCGGGCGAGGAGAGGGTGTTTTGCCGCCCACAGTTGGCGCCCATGGTGTATGAACGGGGCTGACAGGTAGGGCGGTTGTGTCACGTCTGATGGAAGTTACACATCTGCCCCTATTTAAAATATTAGCCTACATCTATTTCGGACGAGGAGAGTTTGTTTTGCCGCCCACCGTGTATGAATGGGGAATGGAGGGAGAAATAGAGGTCTTTCGGACGAGTTTGAATCAAATGAGTTTTGCCGCCCATGTTTGACGCCCACCATGTCAGAATGGGCTCAGAAGCGGTTGCGTCACGTCTAATTGAAGTTACTAACCTACCCCTATTTAGAGCAGTGGAAATCGGGCCGATGGATTGTCCATGTAATGGGTAGACAGTAATTTCCATCTCCCAAACACTTGGCTTCGGGCAGCCGATGTGGGAGTGGACATTTTGTTGTTTCTTTCGAATTTTGGGACAATAAGCATCCATGTTTACCCTGGCAACTAAATTCGAATCCATTTTGTATTCCTATATGAATCTTTATAAATCATTCTATGTGTTTTTATATATCTTCAAAAGGACGACAAAGATGTATTCCATTGTCATATATGAATATGGTTTACAAATGTCGATACTCAAATTCAGAAACTAGAATCCAGTTTAAGGTGAATTCGAATATTTGGAACACTTCATGTCCAACTCAAATGTCACACGCAGCATAATGTATACTCCCATTTAGATATGTACACAAGCGATGTATCAAGATTCAAATACCGAGTCAATCAACCAAGAATGTACGGAACTAACAGACATATAAACACTTATAGAGTGTATGGATCAATAATATCAACTAACATACATAAGCCAGGCCGCTGTACTTTTTTTGGCTACAACAGCATCCTTATTTTAGCCAGCATCTTGGCCCTTTCCGATGCGTGCCACTTATGGTCCATCTATACTACTATTGTTGAATGCACATTCAGCCTGATTGGCATATTTGTAGGTCTGGCACAGAAATCCAAATGAAATGTCTCCGAGTCTTATCAATTAATACAGACTTGTGCTCAAATAAAATTACAAACAAAAAAACAAAAAAAACAATTATTACAAGATCTCTAAAACAAATGGTTTGATTGATTACATGAATAGACAATACAAAGGTTATTCAACTGTGGAAAGAACATTTCACCTGTGATTTACCAAGTAGGAATTTAATTTCCTTTTTTCCTTCAGGACCTTAACAATCTGGTCAGTCTCAGCTTGCTTCGTTTTGAAATCCACAAAATATTTAATGGTTGTCTTGAGTACTTCTTGTGATTGTGCTGTTTGCTTCCTCAACATGTCAACTTCATCTCTAAGTGCAGAAGCAGAATCTCTTTCTACCACTAGTTTAGCCTCTAGAGCATCAGCAGTTGGCAATTCATAATGCACGATTGGGTCGGTGCCACTGCTGTGGGATGATGCAACGTCCATGGGGACCTCGCTCTTTGATCTTGGGCTAACCTGTTTTGCCATTGAAGTTCCAATTGGATTCAGAAAAGTTGAAGTTAGCAAAACATCTCAACTAGGAGTTATAACAGCAAACCAGTTAAACAAACAAGGAATTAAAGAGTTCCAATTGGATGCTGAAAAGTAGTTATTAACATCATTGTAACCCATTGTTGCAGCAGCAAAGCAGTTAAACAAACGAGTAGATATTTAAGTTAAGGCAAACAGGTAATTCTTAACAGTAAGTATCAAACACATAGATAGGCGCGGTCTACAATATGATTAACAGGCTGTGCCATTATGTAATCAGTAGCAAACTAAATTAAGCCAAGCAACTAAAATTCCGAGAAGCAAGTAACTGAACTTACACTAATTCTTTGTACAGGCACACTGCAACTTCTTTTTCACTTACAAGCTTGTACGAAGGAGTCCATGGCATCAATTGCTTGAATACGCAGTCCCAATACTTCTTTCTTCCCACACTGCATGGGTAAGTCGAATGATTAATCTGGTAAGATGGTGCGTCCTTGATATGTTAAATGAGGACGTGTAGTCAGACTAGTTGTAGCCAAACACATCACACTGGCTTTTACTGTATATTTCATGCGATTACTTTTGGCATATCGAGATCTAAGCAATCTACAATAGGATGAAAAGACTGGCATCCTTCACATTATTGGCGAACTCAGTTCATAGAAACAAGCAATTCAACCATTCTGTGGGTAAATCAAAAGCGCCACTGGAATATTTTTCACTATCCAATCATACACGCAAAAAGGGGCGACGCCACCATAGGGGCTAGTATGGGCGGCCGCCTTAGGTGGCTGGAAAGTGTGCACCTAGTTTGAGTCGTCCAGGTTGGCCCATGCTAGTTTTGTTCGTCCCAACGCATGAGCAGGCAATGTAAAAAAGGAAGAAAAATGTTTCAATTTGGATGGGCCAATAACATAAGTGCAAGGCAGGCCCTATAGCAGGCTCGCGGCCCAAACGAGAGCCTCCCATATCGATCGACAGCAGGAAAAATCCCAATTCATTCGCTTCAGCCTCCAGTCTGGTTCGCTCCTAACCTAGCCGCCGCTGGACAGACCGACATAGCACTTCCTCGCGCCCTCGTTGGAGGGCGGTCGCCGGGCTTCAAGCAAACGGAAGGACAAGAAGATGAAGATCCAACCCTGGGTGTAGCCTGCGTGGGAGGCAGCGGCGGCAGCACGGGCATGGCATCGAGCTTGCGCAAACGGACAGTCGCTAATTGCAAGAGTAGCATGTGCAACGAGCAGGTACATCACATCCCTGATTATATCTAATTCAACTCTTCAATTTCTGGCCAATAGTTAAACCTGACGGTGTTGTAAAACTACTTGTATGTAGGGAATCTATGAGAAAATGAAACCAATTTCTACTTATTTTATAACTCCCCAATCAATACTGAATTGATTGAATCTGATGTATCTAATCAAGTTTCCGGTGCAAACATACAAGCTCATGTTGTTCTTGAGCCTGAAGTGTCTAATGAACAGACTGCTAATGAAGGATTTGATGCAAACATTTTACATGCTCCTGGTGATGAACATATAGTGTCTAATGAGGGATCTAATGCAAGCATTTTGCAAGATCATTGAAGGATTTAGTGTCTAATGATGATCTACTATGTTGAGAGAGACAGAGATTTGCAGGCATTGATGACAAGCAAATTATAGTGCATTTTCATAGCTTGAGGAAATGTCGAGGCCATCTACCAAAAAGTTCCCGTATCATGACAACATAGCTTAAATACTTTTCCAATCTGTTGTTTGAAACTATTGGCATACTTGTGCAGGATAGATATATTGATATGAAGTTTGCGCACTGGTTATGCGTGCAATTGCACTTCAATATTTTTAGCCAGAGAACGAATAATTCAAGCAGGTACAGACCATGTTTGTAGTCCTTGTACACCATGTTGCATTTTGTGTTTTTTGGTGCTTGCATCATTTAGTGTTTATAATCTGAACTACTTTGGATCATTAGCTGGTTTTCAAAGTGCATGTAGCTTCACATTTCTCAAGTTATGTTGATTTCTGGAGTGCAAGTGCCTTCTTATTTTTTAAGTTAAATGTTCGCCCCTGGTAACTTGAATTCGTGGATCAGCCACTGCACACAAATCATACACGAATGCTAGTACGAGTTAAGTGAAATGCAGGGACTTACACTAGCTCGTTGTATAGGCTCACTGCAGCTCTGCTTGCGCTTGGGATGTTCCATGTACATGTCCATGTTACCACTTGCTTGGATGTGCAGGCCTTGTGCTCCTTGCATCCCCCTCTGCATTTTTGACACGGCGAATGGTTGATCAAATAAGAGGAATCGACCTTGATGTTGTACGGGAGGACAGATACTTACAAGGTTATACGGGTGTGCAGGATGTGTACCAGATCCCGTAGCGCTATCATGCTTCGCTAAAATATGGATTTGCTTGTTTCCGATGATATCTCCAGAAGAAATAAGAGTTAAGGTCAGAGTTGCATAGGCGTGTAAGCTAAGAGAGCAGGGAAAGGATATCCAAACATCGTTGGAACAGTGCACAAGGGAGTGATGTGTGGATACCTAGTTCGGGTCGGCGTTTGGGCATGCTCGCCTAGCTAGAGTGCGGGTCACTTCAGAGCCGTTGAGGGTGATGCACTGGCGTTGGCTGGCCGCGCACGGATGCAGATCTTGAGTGGCAGCGGAGCGCTATGATGCGGTGGACGAGACCGTTGGTGAAGCCCCAACAGCCTCGGGGGGCGGAGGTGCGATGATGTGCTCGGTGAAGTAGCCCCGGTGAGCTGGGAGACGGCATTGGTGAAGCGCACCTGATGCGGTGGAACTCGGTGTCTGTGAGGCACGTCGGTTGCGGCGGTCGATGTTGTCGGTGGACCACCCGGTGCGGTAGACGAGGGCGTAGATGAGGTAGCTCCGGTGCGGTGGTGAAGCGGGACCGTCGTCTTCGTCGTCATCGTCCGGCACAGAGGTGGGGAACAGTGGGGAAAGAGACGAGACGAGGGGCGATTCTAGGTTTGGCGGCGAATTAGGGATTTGAGCAATCTGGGCGCGGAAGGGGACGGTGGAGAAGAGAGATTTTGCAGGGCTGGAATTGGGGCCGACAGATATTTCAATCCCAAATGTGGAAGCGCAGACTTATTGTCGTCGTCCTTTTTTGGGGGGGAGGGGGTGGGTGGCCGGGTGCTACGCGTCCGTCTGACACACGCGACCACCCCGACAGGACTATGCTTCGGTGCCTTAAGGCGCCTGCCTTTGTGTCCATGACATATGGGCCCAACAGGTGGCTGGCCCACATGTCAGTGACCCAAAGGCAGTTGCCTTTAAGGCACCGAAGCAGCGCCCACCCTGACACGACCCTGGTTTGCCTGGTGCGCCTACATTTGAGAATGCAAACGAATCTTCTTTCATTTGCAAATGAATCTGTATGTATTACCATGCCCGTGTTTTCCTTGCAATAATTAGTCATTCGAAACGAGATACTCCATCCATTCACTTTTGTAAGTCGTTTCAGACAACTTAAAATGAACTGTTTTGCACATTGTCTGAAATGTCTTCGAGGTCTTATAAAAGTGAACAGAGGGAGTACTATAAATTAGTTAATGAGGAGTTATTTGAAAAAAATCAAAACGGTACCCACGTTAACGTGGATTAGAGTGTGTCTCACACAATTAGTTATTTGAATTAGAGTGTGTGTCACATAGTTAGTTATTTGAATTAGAGTGTGTGTCACGTAGCGATCTCCAATTCTAACATGGATTTCGCATTTCACTGTATCCATGCTACTTTTTAATACAAATTCATATGTATATGATGAACACCATGGTAGTGAGAAAACTTTTTGATGGATTCAAACATATGACCTACAAAATAGCACAACAAACTGAGTTAATGTCAACTTTTCGGAACTTAGTATGGCACGAATTCAAAATAATTACCCGTATGCCTGGTCCTCGGTTCAAATCTTACAATGTACACCGAATTGAAACATCGATATTAAGTCTCGTACTATGTACATTCAAATGTTGTTTTTAGCCCCCCCCCCCC
>NC_041382.1:613147406-613172166 GCF_002162155.2 Triticum dicoccoides | reverse complement strand
CCCTCTCGCACTAAATACATGCATTGCCTATCTAGCCCCCAACCTCTCATGCATGCGCACGCACGCACGTTGTATATCTAGGTCACTCCCTCGAGACTGTCTCACTCTTTCTTCCGCACGGCGGGCCACACTCGCTCAATCTCGCTCTCTTTATCTGAGTCTCATTTAACCTTGTTTTCTTTCACACACAAATGATATATCTCCCTGTTCGGGCCTCGATCGACACACTCTATACTCTCTCACGCAGATTGTCTATCTAGGTCAGTCCATCCAAGCCGCCACCACTCTTTCGACCTCATGGTGGGCCACGCTCACTCAATCTCTCTCTCTCTCTCTCTCTCTCTCTCTCTGTATGTCTCGATTGACCTCGCTCTTTCTTGGACAAAAACGATATATCACCATGTTTGAGCCCAAGTCGACCTATTCACATTGTATACTCTCTCATGCACATCGTCTATCTAGGTCACTCTCTCCAACCCGTCTCACTCTTTCAATCGCACGGCGACCCTATGTGATCGGTTGACCTTGCTTCCTCCCACGCACAAAATATATCTACACGTCTGTGACTGGATCATCTCTCAAGCTTTATCTTACAGCCCTCACCCTTGCCAAAAAGCTCAATCGGACAATATCTCTCTAGAGCATATATATTTGTTCAATGAATTTCGGACCACACTCACTTTGTCTCTCTATCTATATGTCTCTCGATTGACCTCGCTTTCTCACACTGTATCTTCCATGCGTTGAAGCTACTACCTCTCCATCCCTCGCAAAGCCGGAGCTATTTACATTGCGAGGGGCACTCCAACCTTGGATTTATTTGTGTAGGCATTTATTCCGGTCGGTTTAGATTATATTTTCGTAGCATTCGACCCACAACTACTCCAAGCACTGTTGCAACCCACACAACTGCCCTAGTGGATTTCCCTCTGGCTCGGTCATCGCTCTCTCGCATGTCCTTTCTTGCCTTCAACGTCGCACCATGGTATTATTGAAAAAACTATGTTGTTCTCTTTAATTATTATAAATAAGCTACAAAACTACACACCGATAGTCCACTTGGAATGGAACAAATTTCGACCCACATATTAAAGTGGTACAAACTACACACCGAGGGTCCCACATGTCATGAAACAAATTTGGACCCATATACAAATTAAAAATAAAGGACGAGGATCGAACATGCGACCGGGCCTTCAAGCCGCACGTCAAGAGTAGGCAACATACGTAGAATAGAAATGTTTGTTGTACCCCCTTTGTTCACATAATGTTTTATATTACCACAGCCTAATTAATGGATAACATGTAATATTATTTTTAGTACTATTAGCCTTCACTTACTGGTGGGTTCCATGTGTGCTCTCTCTCTCCTCCCCTTCTGCGTTTAGACGCACGGGCAAACAAGAAGAACGCGCGGGCGATGTTGCCGTTGACCATATCTGGACGTGTTCACAAGTCACGGCACCAGTTTCACGTACTAGCAGCACTAGTCAGTGTGTACGTGCAATGCACATTCATTTGGAAGTATATTAAGTGCATGCGGATATTAACTACTAGGATATTATTTGTGTGTTGTCATGTGATTAGCACTATTTTGGCATGAAATTAACTGCACGCTAAACGTGTTGAGCGCTCGACACTGAAGCAGTCTAGGTCGTTGGATGACAAGGAATACATGTGGCATGATGACGTTTTATATTTAATTTGATACGGCTCTAGCAGAACATTCAATCGATCAAACCATACATTCTGTTCAGTCTGACTCCGACTTTAAATTATACAACGATCGATATAAAATAAACGGAAATGATAAACGTTCAGATTTTAAGCATGGCAATCCGAACGTTTTTCATGGCAAATTTAGATTACGCGGCGGCGGCGGGGGCGTCTCGCGGTGGGAAGCGGCTCCTCCGCCCTGCTCTGTGTATCGTCGGGCCACTGACCGACGGCGACGGCGGCGTCTTGCGCCGTTGTTGGCGTACTCCTGGATGTTGGCCTAGCTTCAAGGAAGGCCAAAATGTTCTGGACTTCGGAACGAGTAGACTGGCGGGAGGAGGCGACTGGCGTTGGTGCAAGGAAGCGGTCGACATCAGCCATCCATGCCGCTGAGGGGGGCACTGGCACCCGCGCGGGGACAGGCGCTGTCAACGGCGCGGCGGAGACATTCGTGTGCACGGGCACCGGCACGGTGCGCACGTCAGTGCACGCGCAGGCGCATGCGCTGGCAGGTGCACGGGCACCGGCACGGGCGTGCGCGTCAGTGCACGCGCAGGCGCAGGCGCTGGCAGGTGCACGGGCGCGTGAAAGTCGGTGGGCACCTCGTGGAACCCCGTGGGATCAAGCTCGGCGACAATGTGCGGCTCCCAGCCCATCAATGCCACGGGGATGGGCGCTGGCGCAGTTGGGGCGACGGGAGCCGGAACAGGAGTGGGGACAGGGCGGCGTCTTCCCGCAAGGCCAGTTCAAGCTCGTCCTAAAGCGCCTTATGTTCTTGAGACTCCAGCTGGGTGTCTTCCTCAGGAAACTGGAACACTAAGGGCAGACCATCGTGATGCGGCATGGCGTACGTTTAGGTCGGGCTAGTTGGAGGTAGACGACAGGAGAATCGGAGAGGAAGAGAGAGGATTGTAGCGATACCGGGTAGTGCGGGGTTGATTTTAAACTGCGGCACCGGCGACATTAAAAGTGGGAGCAGTTGGGACGATGGTGGGCGGCGGAGCCTGGTCAAAGGGCTCGCCTCTTAGTGAGCCTGCACAGTGGTCTGCTCGCACGCCTCCCTGACAGCCGGCGCAGCGGTCTGCTCGCACGCCTCCTGTCGACTCACACGCTTGCTCGGACGGCACTTGCCAATTGCCGATGAGAAGCGGGGACTCATGGCGGCACGTAAACGCCCACGGTTTCAATAGTGAAAGCGTTCGCCTTAACGTGACAGGTCTTTCTTCCAAAATACCTAGGCTCTTCATTTGTGCAACTTGTCATAAGCAGCTTGTCTCAAATTGAAGAAAAAACTTACGAAGTAATATTTGTGCCATATCACGCGACCATGCTTAGTTTCAAGAATTTATGCTCACTTCTGGATTTTCTGAAATTTAAGATCCAGGATTCGAAACAATATCATAACCTACGTCCTGCAATAAATTTTCAAGCCATACATATGTCCTGTTGTATTTCTTAAGAAAGGATTTGGTCAAACATTTTGCTTAGTTAGACTTCAGACAAGTTATATATGCAGAGTAAAAGGATAATCCCTCCATACTAGTGCATTGCCTGATATATTAACTCAAGTACTAGGCACGAACAAACGGGCTCAATTATGTTCTCATCCTGGTGTAGTAGTAGTAGTAGTACTAGGCAATGCAGTTGACGGGTGACCTTGACGAGCGGCGACCGAGGGAATTGAACCGTGCTCGGCACGGTAGGTAACGTTGTCTAGTTACTAAAGCATCCCTCTGTTGTTCATCGGTAGTCATTATGGACCGGGGACATGAGGGGAATTTCCTAGGGATGGAATTCTGGCCGCCAGATATTTCGACTTGAAACACTGAGGCTCGACTGGTTGGGGTAATGGGGTTGCCTAATGTGTGTACCACGCACGCCATCGAAGGACACGAGCCCGGTTTTTTTAGGATCAACACGAGCCAAGGTCTGACTGGTATGCCATTGGGTCCTACCATTCGAGAATACGAAAGGAACCTTTTAAATTGCCGAACGAATCTATGTGTATCACAATACCCGTATTTTCCTTGCAAATACTAATCTCAACGTGGTAATTGATTTATGACGAGTTGTTGAATTAGAGTGAGTTTGTGATATAGTGATCTCAACATGGATTTCACATTTCATGGTATCCCTAGTAAGTTTTCCAATGCAAATTCAATTTTAAAAGATGAACAATATGGAGGTGAGAAAACTTTGTATGTATCAAGCATATGACCACACACACACACACAGAGACACACACGCACGAACACAACAACAATCCAATAAGTATAGTGCATCTATTTTTCCAAACCGTGCATGTATGACACGAATTCAAAAATACTCCTTCTATTCCTAAATATTAGTCTTTTAGGGAGTTCAACAAGTGACTACATACGGAGAAAAATGAGTGAATCTAGACTCTAAAATATGTCTATATACATCCGTATGTGCCAGTCCATTTGAAGCCTCTAAAAATAATAATATTTAGGAACGAAGGGAGTAAAATGTAAGACATCCATGGTCCTCAGTTCAATATTTAAAATGAACATGAAATTGAAACATGAATATTAAGTCTATTACTAAAGTACATGCAAATGTTCTGTTTAGGCGGAGCTATGATTGTCGGGGGTCAACCCCTCGACCTTAGATAAAATTGTGGAGCTCTGTTTAGGGTTGTTTAGATTATATTTGTCCCCACCCTCCCAGCCACCGATTGGTTGTGCACCCCCCACCCCTCCTCCCCGGGAGAATATCATGTGCCCCCATACCTTAGATGCTATATGCCAATACGAGTTGCTTGGAGCTTGTAGATCTGAGATATGGCAGCTCACATGATGTGTCTTAATATTTCTGCAGGAAACCTTGATGAGTTTGAGAATTGCACACAATTTGTACAAAAACTACTTAGATGCCCTTTGATCCCATATCCAACGACCTCGAAGCTCATATCACCGTAGCATCTAAGATGAAGGAGGACATCATATTCTCCTGTATGTAAGAATATCATGTGCTACCACACCTTAGGTGCTTTGGTGATACAAGCTCTTCGGAGGCGTTGGATTTGTGACCCAACACCTCCTTGGTGGTTCGAATGGTTTTTTGCAGAAAAGCCCCAAAAGAGTTCGGCCACTGCTTGCAAGCACAAAGACTGCTTCGATGCCACTGGATCTCAGATCAAACGACCTCCAAGCTCATATCACCGTAGCATCCAAGCTGCGATAGCACCTTATGTTTTCTCGCACGGGAGAGTATGAGGTGCTCCCACACCGTAGATTCTATGGTGATACGAGTTCACTGAGATCTAACGGCCCACAATAGGAGGTTTGAATGTTTTTGCAATATACGGCTGATAGAGTTTGGGAAATGCGCAGAAAGTACAAGTACTACGCATGTGCCATCTAATCACTGATCATACGACCTAGATGCTCATATCACCATAGCGGGTAATTAAGCTACGAGGAGCACCTAATATGAGCACCGGGGAGCCGTTGGATCGAAGATGCAGCGGCACACACGAGGCCTGAATGTTTTATTTGCAAAAAAACCTTTGGAGAGTTTGGAAATTGCGCATAATTACAAAGACTACTCCCGAGCCACTGGATCTCACTTCCAACGGTGTAAAAACTCGTATCACCATAGTATCTAAGCTGCGGGGTGGATGTGATATTCTATGCCGCTGTCATTTTTGTTCGTAAACTTGCAAAATACGTGTAACTCGTGCCGTTACTTGTCTAACCGCGCAAAGTGTTTGTTCAAAAAAACCATCCTACACTGAAATATCGGAACAACACACGGGGCTCCCACTTGTCATTAATCAAATTTGGACCTAAAACTAACAAATCTGGAAGACGAGATTCGAACTGGCAACCTGGACTACATAGCGTAAGTCGATAGCCTGAAAAAACGAACAGTTGTTGGCTTTGTCTCATAACTTGATTTTATTTATACAATACTTTCGTTGAGTAGAGTAGAGGGAGTGCCTCGTCAACACGTGCATGACCGTTGTCTCACTTACTGGTGGGTCCCAGGTCTGCGATCTCAATCTCTCTTCTCTCTATCGTCTAACCTTTGCACGGGCACACACGAAGAGCGGCGCTAGCTTGCTGTGGTGTTATTACAACTAAAAAAATCTTGGAAAATAGAAGAATCGCCTAGAACAAGAGACGTTGTGGCTGGTCGAGACGGAGCTAACCACATGTATCCTCCGTGCCACGTTTGCATGATGAAGTTGTGTGGCTAGTGGGGTGTTTTCAACCGACTGGCTGGGTCCCGAGGTCGAACAATAGGTACTACGTCTGATACAGTATATTTTTACACGCACATTTTCCCTCCGTGCCGAGACGTGGCACACCCTACCGCGCGGTTTCGGGGTCCTCCCGGGTGGTGCACGCATATATTCTTCCTGACGTGGGACGCCCTACCGCGCGTTTTCTGGGTCCTCCTCGGTTGTAGCGCCGAAGCAAGTAAATGAGTCGTCAAATCACGAAAGACCACCTTTCCCGCCGAGTACATCAGTGAAGCACGGTGGCTAGCTAGTTGGGCTAGTTCGACCGATTAGCTAGGTCGCCGCCACATTTTTTTTTCACCCCTTTTTTTATCTACTTGCTGGCAGGTAAATTTAATATCCACTGCGGCGTTGCTCTGGTGTTTGGGTGCGGCAGGATTTTTATTCTTTTGATTGACGGGAGCAGGCGCGGCATGATTTTTAATTTTTTGATTGACGGGAGCAGGCGCGGCAGCAATTAGTCACGATGACTTCGCCTGTAAAAACCCACTGCTCCCTGATGTGAGAAGTCGTCGACTGGTGTTTTACCATGGTGAAAACCAAAAGATTCCCCGCTCCCCCCGCCTTCCCGTAGATTGCATTGCCTTTCAGCCGTTTCGCCCCCTTTGCTTCCTCTCCCCATTGCTTCTACCTGGTGCTCCCTAGTGCCATGGCGGCACAGCAGATCACGGAGTCCGAGGTGAGGCTCCTGACACAGGAGCTCCATGCCAAGGATGCGAAGCTCAGGGCCAAGGACGTGGAGCTCCGTGAGCTCAAGGAGGAGAGGAGTGCCATGCTCCTCCGTTATGTGCGGGAGTTCACGAAGCTTCAAAAGCGGCAGGCGTCCACCACAAAGATGCTCGAGGCATCGGCGGCGTTGCTGTAGAAAGCGGGAGATACGATAGGCCGTCAGGGGAGCCGGCTGGAGCGCGAGCGGGCCGATCGTGACGAGGTCCAGGATCGCCTCAGCCACTTGGTGAACCAAGTTGCCACGCACGTGTTGCGGCTGCACGATGCCTACCGCCATGCCAGCACGATGATGCCGGCTGTCGGGCTAAACCCATTCGACCACCTGGTCGACTTGAACGAGTTGCGGCTTCCTGACCTGGTCTCCTTCTTCACCTATATCTCTGAGGAGCTGAGCCGTCTCCGCGCGATGGTGGGGGCTGAGCTGGACAAGGAGGGGTTGCAGGCTACCGTCGCCGTTGCCGGGCGAATCCTTTCAGGGCTCCATCACCGGAATCCATTCGTGCCATTGGACGCCGTCTTTGACGAGTTGGCTCCCGTCGACCGAGAGCGGGCTCTGCGGGCGGTTACACCCTGCATCACCAACGTCGTGCGCCTCGAGAAGCAGAGGGACTTCGGTGGTGTTTAGGTGCCCTCTACATGGGCATGTCCATGTCTCGGCGCAACATGACCGTTGGATCAAACTCAGATGGTGCAGATCAGTCACTGTAGCACAAAGCGTGTGGGTGTGTTTGGTTGCATTCTCATCTCAATGTAGTTGTTTCCTCTTCGTGTATTTTTGTCAACCTACTAGTGTGGACTCATGCTCCCTTCATGCACTCTACCAAACACCCAAAAGTGGGTCGAGAAGGGAACTTTTGCTCCCATCCCGTGCACCCTTCATACACCCTGCCTAACACTATTCGTGCTTCATATGGTTCATGTTTCATGGAGTACTGTAGCACCGTACTCTTCGTGCACTGTGAACCTAGTTCTGTTAACATTGATCTCACCGTTCATTCTCGACCGGACAGTCGAAAAAGCGGTACTATGTTACATATAGGAGTAGTTGACATACGCACAACATCATTTGTTATCATCATATCTTACTACACTAGCACAAGATTGTGTAGTACTGACGTACTAGGAACCACTGCACATGCCTAGTAGTAGGAGCACTGTGTATGTTCAAGTGGCTGCCGTGTTTCGCACTCCTCCGTCGTAAGAGTGGAAACGCTTCCTGTAATCATTTTTTTCTTTTGAAAAACAGTGGACACGCTCTACCATGCGGATCCTCCTCCAGCCATGCACTAAATTACTCACTTTCGCCGACATGTGGGACAGCCAGTATCGGGGTCCACCAACCATGCACTAAATTACTCCATAGTAGAGTGACGGTAGACTACCCCGATCGAAGCACCGCAGGCCCAATGAGCCGTCAAATCACAAAACCCCCTCCTTTCCAGCAGTAAGTTGGACGGACGAAGCAACCATCATTTCACTCTTCTCTCTCAGCTTCCTCTCTACCCAACCCTCGCTTCTGCCTCATCTTGTTCCTCATTTCTTCAAGAAAACCCTGACCTGCTTCTGCCATTGTTCTTCTCTCCCAAAGAAGGAAAGGTGAGCGCATCAATGGTGTTGATTCTGGCCAAGGCCCGGTCTTGCAACCCCGAGACTGATCCTATAACTCCCTCTCTTTTCTTCTTTTGGGTTTGTGATTATGGTTTCTTTTCTTTTATTTCTATTTGACAGTTTCTTGATGGACGCTGGAGCACCGGCCGAAGTGATGTCTATGGCTCCGGCCAAAACCATCGAGGCTCATGGTACGAAGAAGCGCAAGCACCCCGCCATTAAGCAAGTCCAGGTAATATCTCTTCTTGACGATCTTTTTCTCAATCTTGATCGTGTTTTTTCATCTAACACGCAGTACTAGTACTAGTAGTACAGCTTTCTGGGTGATCTTGCATGTGATTTTTGTGTGCCAAATGACGGTTCTAAATTCCTCTTTTGACCAAAACATGCGAGAGGTTGACACTGATTTCTTATAGATTACTTTCAACTACTCCCTCTGTCCCAAATTTCTTGTCTTAGATTTGTCTAGATACGGATGTATCTAATACTAAAATGTGACTTGATACATCCGTATCTAGACAAATCTAAGACAAGAATTTTGGGACGGAGGGAGTACTTTATGTACATCAATGCTACCTTTTAAGAGGGTATATTTGCCTCAGTAACTTGTGTTATGGACTTTGCATGTAGTCCCTCTGCTCTCATGCCTTTGAAGACATGTTCTAGTGTCTTTGTTCACTCATTTTTGTGCGTATATGTAGTCATATATGGAGTATAATATCAAAAATCATCTTATATTTCTGAACGGAGGTAGTAATAAAATATGGTTTTTGTTTGAATTAGAACCAGGTCCGTGGTGGAGATGAAGTTCTCAAAGTCATGCCGTGTGAACTGGAAGACCTGATGATGAGTTCTACTGCTGAACTATCTAGCTGCTGTGTCCTTGTCGCCACGTGCCCTGAACTAGTGTTTTCCTATAGCATTGTTGTCAGGCATGTTCTCGAGGCTGTACTTGACCACAACAATTTCCTGGTTGTGCCTTCGATTACGAAGGGTGTGGTTCTTGTAAAGCTTCCCAACAAATTTGATGCGGCCTGTCTTCATCATCATGTTTATGAGTGGAAAGACCACTCTGTTAGGTTCTCCAAGGTTGATAAGATGGTGATGGTGCGTGTGGACATCTCGCACGAAGTCCATGGCCTAGTCAGTTATGCAGGGTTCATCCCGTAGGTCAGTGGCAAGAAATAGTCTGCAGAGTTTAGTTAGTGCAACTTTGCTTGTCTGTAGTAAGTACTATTATTCAGTACTTGATTTGTGTTTGTGAACCCTGTATTGTTTATTAGTACTGCCGCTTTTGGTGTGTGGTCAATCCTGAGAACGGTCTATGTTAATGTCTGTCCACTCAATTTAGTTTGTATTTTTTGAAATATCCAGATCATATTTTTTGTGAGGACGGTTTATCAATTATGGTTACACTCCAATATCTGTATGCATTGCAGGGTTTATCGCACCCACCAGGATTTCCAGTCCCATGGATGTTCGGTCCATACGATTTTTCACGACCTTTGGACTGTCCTGCTTGTGGGAGTAGGCAGGGCCCTTGCATGCCACGCATAGTTGGACGATCAATCTTCTGTTTAGTACTTCAACATAGTGATTTCCTGGTAAGGATTCACTCGTGTCACCTCAAGTAAATCTTATTGATTTACTGTCTAAATCTTATTGATTTAATGTCATGTTTTCTTTCTTTTCCTGCAATTTTACGATGCAGGTTTTGCCATGTGACATTCATCACAGAATAAACCGTTTGGTTTGCTCTATGATGGCTATTTTTGCAGGTTTCACTTCTTATGTCGTGTCAGTAACGAAGGCACTGTCCATCACTTATATTACTAGAGAAAATTGGATCAGTCTGTTGTCTGAGTACAAGCTGAATCCCTATGATGAACTGCAGTTTGGTTTAACAAAAACGCCACAATTAGTCCTTCACGCTTTTAAAAGAAATGAAGAAAAAAACTGGATCACGGTCACGGATCCTAGTCAAGTTAGAAAGCTGATCATAGCAGACCAGACACGATCGCCGCTGTCTCGCATAGATCGAGCACCAGCAGTTGCTCTAGCACTGACAGTGGCAGCAGCTCAATCTGATCCAGCTGAGGATTGGGCACCGACCGCGTCAGCGGATCAGTCTGGTCTACTGGAGGATCGGGCATCGACACCAGCACCTGCTCCGACACTGGCACCAGCTCTACAAGGAGCACCATCTCCTGCAGCAGCAGCGGCTTCGGCACCTGCACCAACACTTGCACTTGCATCTACTCCGGCCCGTGCAGTTGCACCGGCACCAGACTGGGCTGCAGTTCACACTTCATATACCAAAGTCCTTACAAAAACCGAAATTTCCACCTTCTTGGTAAGCATTGGCCACCCAAGTGCTTCGTTCTTTTTTCTTTCCATGTTGTTTCACATGATTCACTGTGTTGATCTAACTGTTTGGGCATGTCTTCTTGTTTGCAAACAAAGAATTCCTAGAGCAACGAGGGAGTCGTTCAACAACCCGGGCGACCGCGACCAAGTTTCTCTTACCGTGCGCAGCCTTGGGGTGAATGAACCTGCTCAATATACCGTAAGTACAAAGGATGGTCGCATGATGATTGATGCTAAAGGATGGTCAAGGTTCAAATCTAAATCATATCTTGCAGTAGGGGATGATGTGAAAATCGAACTTTCTCGGCAAGGAGAGCTGGTCCAAATCAACTTTGAAATTAGCAGCACGCAACTGCCGAACTGATCTATCCTCCGAGAGATTTTGATGTAATAATCTGGCATGGTGAAACAGTGTCCTGTGTGTATAAGTAGTACGACAGTATTATTTATCACATGGTATATCATTGATAGAATTGCAACTCTGATTGCTGGTTAGGAACTGTCGTTCGATTTCATTCCAACAGCTGCCGTGCTTTATTCAATTTTGTGTATTCGCCTTGCGACAGCATCTAAAACCAGCGCCGTACCGATCGCTTGCAATATGAAAAGCACTGAGGTAGAACACATGGGCCCCCAAACATGCAGGGTCGGCCTGCGGCCCAAAGTCCAGAACCGTGAGCCTATCTGAGTATTATATTCTCAGCTGAACTCCCATAAAAAAAGCTGAACCCCCATCATGCCCGTGCGTTGCAGAGGGTGTATATTTCTCGGCAAGGTGATCCTGTGATATAAAATATTTGTATATTTCTTTACAGAGGGAGTATCTCTCTGTCAAAAAATATATTTATGTGTAACTAGTTACTCCTGTCTTTCTACTTCCTTTCGTTCATATGTGGGGCAACCGGCGACGGGGTCCACGTGCCATATGCACAAATTAGAGTGCACAACTTCACGGTAGACACACCCCGGTCGTAGCGTCGCAGTAATGCGCAATGAGCCGTCAAATCACAACCCCCCCCTTTCCAGCTTTAGCAGTAAGCTGGACGGACGAAGCGGCAATATTTCACTGGGCCTGAATCCCCTTCTCCCTCGTCTGCTTGTTCAGAGAAAACCCCCTCTCGGTGATTGCATAGGGTTTTCTCATGGAGAACCAGGTACGAATTCTTCATCCATCCCCGATAAACCCAAGTCCCTTGGTCGCAGGTAATCCTAGGATGGCAGCCGCCGCCGTTGATGCATTTTTCTTCCTACTGAATCTAGTGTGTTTCATTTGCAGTGCCCAAAGTGCGAGTACCCTACAGGTTTCTGCGCCCTCGGCGAGATGCCACACTTGTTCCTTCTCATCCTAACACAGCATTTTAAAACATGCACAATATGTTCCTAGAATCCTCTTTTCTATCCGGGAGGGTGGTTTTTTTTAACATGCTGTGTTCTCATATTATTTTTCCTGCAGTGTATTATTTGCTCTGCCAGAACACATGTACTCAAGATGCTCGGCCTTGCCATAACTGAATACACTAGTTTAATGGTCACAGTGAAGACAAGCCATGGATATAAGTTCCGAGTTGGGTTCATGAACCAAGAAGATCGCTGCTTTTTTATGGCCGAACTTGGATAAACTTTCTCAAGTGTTACGGACTGAAAGTTGGCGCACGAATGTTGATGGAAATAGCAGAACCTGGTCTCATCTTCACTGCGATCTTCCACCCCGACGTCATTCCAATTGTTCATCCATGTTAGTTTTGTATCTGGTTCTTGCTTGTTGCCTCGATTACTTCTTAATCCACCTATTCTGTCTAACTAATCACAATTTAACTTTAGAAGTAGCAACGAATCTCTCACGAAGATGCTACTTCTAACTAATATTTTCTTATAATTGGTGGCACGTGTAGGTTTTTTCAGAGTTAAGCAGTCTGCTTGTTTGTTACTCTGTAATAACTCGGCTGTTACTAATGGCACTGAAGTTGACTGGATCGACATCCACAAGTTCCTACACTTTATTGATTGTCTTGAGGTCCTTGTGGGGCGTTTCAATGGTGGAAGGCCGCGTGGGATATGTGTGCCACTGCTACACTCGTTGAACAGGTCCAACTGTGTCGAGAAACTTATGGTACGAGCTGTTTTCTGTGATATATGTTGTTCATAAACTATTGCTTATACACAGTTTTACAGCTGTGATCTTCTTGAAACAGGAACTGTCGAGTTCTATTGTTCCTATACAGATGCCTGACCATGGTCGAGTCAGACTTGCGCTTGGTCACAACATGATGTTTATGTCGACCTACTCAATTCCCCTTGGAGGTGAAAAGATACTTATTCATGGGTGGTCTCAAATAATGAAGGCCCGTCCATCTTGGAGAATAGGACAGAAGATTATGTTCATGCTTTTCCATGGCTATAAAGCGAATATCCTGTTTATTGACCACGTTGCGAGATTAAACCGCTTTCAGAAGGTTGTGGATGCGCGGGGTGGCGCCTGGGCCTTGTCCTGGGGCTTGGCGGCCTCACCCTTAGTTAACTGTAGGCAAAGTAGCACTATTCGAGGCGTGCTTTGTACGGTTGAACCTATATAAGTACTCATACTGCTTTCAGCTTTGGTTGTTAAGTGCCCCTACTGGTTTCAGTTAAGGTTGTTAAGTACTCCTGCTGCTTTTACAGTCTGTCGTGTTTCTTCAGTCCTGTCTTCCTCCAGCCGCCAAAACCAAACCAGCGCCAGCGGGGCCGCCTGCTTCCGCCTCCCACGGCTGGCTGTGCCTCAGCACACGCATCGCCGCCCCACCGTCTCCTAAATTGTTAACACCGACGTCCTCCGCGTGCTTTGGTGCGCTCGCCGCGGCGCCGCCCTCTCGCGTTGTCAACATGGTCAACAAACAACAGGAATCGGCAGAAGTACGTGCAGAGGATGACAGTAGGGGCCCACCACGTTAGCGTATGGAAAAATAAAATGCTTCCTCCTAGTGTTTTCCTAACATCTGGGACCCACGACATTCTGAGCGTATATAGTCAATAGATAAGAGAACAACACAAGATCGGCTGACACCTGGGATGTAGCTACTCGAGCAGTATTTTTTTTGTTTGGTATTGTTGAGACGGAGCAGGGTTTGAACTGGGCTGTGGCCCGTCTAGCCCAGGCTTATATTTTATGTTCACCATGTGACCATTCCAGCTATTTTTTCTTTGTGAAAATGAGCCCAGATTATTTTTTCTGAAGAATACCCAATCCAGGCCTACTTATTTTTCTACGCCCTGATGGGCTGCAACTCTTTCAAGACGCCTGCAAATCTTGAAAGTAATATGAAATGGGTTGTAAATATAAAAACAGATGACAAATTGGCAATTACTTTATAATTTCTGAATTTTATCACATTTTCAGATTCCTATTTCACTGGGCATTAACCTAATTTAAATATATCTTCAAAGTACTTTAAATCTGGCTAGACATTTCGGTATTAAAATAGTTTGGAACCCACAGAAATATGCAAAATTGGCCCTGGCCAACCAAAAAAAATGACTGCAATAAATTGCATAAGAAGTTGCCATGAGCTATATATAAATTATTAAAAAAAAGGGAGTGGTCTGACTTGTGGGCCTGTTTAGTTGACATGTATGCAAGATTTTTTTAGTTATTATATACGTCAACAAACGATTCTAGCAGACGTAACCGTTGGATGTCAATCCAACGGCCGCCGTGTTTCTTCAATCTCTGATCTTCTTGCTCCAGCCGCCAAAGCAGCGCCGGCGGGACCGCCTACTCCCGCCTCCCGTGGCCAGCTGTGCTGCCGCGCAGGCCTCAGCACCCCCTACTACTCCCACCGCTGGCCAAGGCATCCCTCTACTCACCCACACCCCCTGTTATTCTGCGGCGATGGCAGCCTCACACCGCAGTCGAACCGGTGAACACTCGTACTCCTCTCCGCGTGGGCATCCACTGCCGCGTCTTCCCCGGCTCCGCGTCGTCCCCTTCCTATGCCTCGCCGTCGTCCACTACCGTGGGGCTCTCGGCGTGGCATGGTCAATGTGGTCAACAACCGACTTCCATCGAAAGAGTACTGTATGTGGAGAGGCTGACAGTTGGGTCCACGGCAGCCGCAAGGAAGTGCCTCCTTATTATGCGGAAAATAATTATTCCTCCACCTGACAGCGGGGACCCACCGGACGGGCCACCAGTATTTTGCAAAAAAAATTGTTTCCCCCTGGCTGCTGGGACCCACCGGACGGGCCACCGTATTTGGCAAAAAAAAACGTTCCCCCCCGCTGTCAGCTCGTACCCACCGGAAGTGCCTCCTTATTACGCACAAAAAATGAATACTCCCCCGGCTAGCTGGGACCCACCTTGGTGGGAGGCTGACTTGTGGGCCTACTAAGTTGACGGGGACGAAGGGCTTTGTCAACTTAGTCAATATGAACGATTCTAGCTCCACTGACCGTATGATGTCCATCCAATGGCCGTAGTGCTTCTTCAACCTCTGGTCTTCTTGCTCCAGCCGCCCAAAGCAGCGCCGGTCGTGCTGCATGCTCCTGCCTCCCGTGGCCGGCTGTGCTACCGCGGAGGCCTCACCGCCCCCTACTATTCCCACCACTGTCCAGGCCCTGCGGCGATCGCAGCCTCACACCACAGCCGAACCAGTGAACCCTCGTACTCCTCTCCGCGCGGGCTTCCACTGCCGCGTCTTCCCCGGCTCCCCGTCGTCCCCTTCCTAGGCCTCTCCGTCGTCCACCGCCCTGGTGCTCTCGGCGCAGCGTGGTCAACATGGTCAAGGAACGACTTCCATCGGATGTGGACTGTACGTGGAGAGGCTGACAGCTGGGTCCAGGACCGCAGCAAGGAAGTGCCTCCTTATTACGTGCAAAATAATTATTCCTCCACCTGACAGCAGGGACCCACCAGACGGGCCACCGTATTTCACGAAAAAAATGTTTCCCCCTGACTGCTGGGACCCACCAGCTACACCTTCGCACGCAAGGAAGTGCGTCCGGGCAAAAAAACAAAATGATTCGCCCCCCTGACTGCTGGGACCCACCAGCTACATCTTCGCACGCAAGGAAGTGCCTGACAGTCGAGACCCCAGTTCTGGTCGCGAACTTGTATGTACATATATACTGGTCGATGTAGAGGCGCGCACGTGTCGTAGTAGAGGCGCGCACGTAGCACGTACACATACGTACAACGGCCAGGGTGCAAGAAAGAAAATACGGCCACGTATGTGTACATACGGGCGGGGTCTCGAACGCCTACTCGCGCATACGTACGGCCAGGGCTCATGTACATGGCTGGGTCGGAACGGAGAAACAGCGTCGTCGTCGTGTTCATGGGGAGGCAACAGAATCCGTCTACTGTTCATCCAGCCCTCCACTGTTGGGGATCGTAGCAGAAATTTAAAATTTTCTACGCATCACCAAGATCAATCTAGGGAGTAATCTAGCAACGAGGGGAAGGGGAGTGCATCTACATACCCTTGTAGATTGCTAAGCAGAAGTGTTGCAAGAACGCGGAAGAGGTAGTCGTACTCGTGGCGATTCAGATCGCGGTCGATTCTGATCTAAGCGCCGAACAACGGCACCTCCGTGTTCAACACACGTGCAGCCCGGTGACGTCTCCCATGCCTTGATCCAGCAAGGAGAGAGGGAGAGGTTGGGGAAGACTCCGTCCAGCAGCAGCACGACGGCGTGGTGGTGGTGGAGGAGCATGGTACTCCAGCAGGGCTTCGCCAAGCACTACGAGAGACGAGGAGGGTGAGAGGTAGGGCTGCGCCGAGAGGGAGATAAATCATGTCTTGGGCAGCCCCCATACCTCAAGTATATATAGGGGGAGAGGAGGGGTTGCGCCCCCACCTAGGGTTCCCTCCCTAGGGGTGGCGGCAGCCCCCAGATCCCATCTGGGTGGCAGCCAAGGGGGAGAGAGAGGGGGGCACACCTAGGGTGGGCCTTAGGGCCCATCTGCCCCTAGGGTTTGCCCCCTCTCCTCTTGACGGCGCCTTGGGCCTTGGTGGGAGGCGCCCCAGCCCACCTAGGGTCTGGTCCCTTCCCACTATTGGCCCACGTAGGCCTCCGGGGCTGGTGGCCCCTCCCGGTGAACCCCCGGACCCTTCTGGTGGTCCCGGTACATTACTGGTGATGCCCGGAACACTTTTGGTGGCCAAATCCTCACTTCCTATATATCAATCTTAACCTCCGGACCATTCCGGAACTCCTCGTGACGTCCGGGATCTCATCCGGGACTCCGAACAACATTCGGTAACCGCGTACATACTTTCCCTATAACCCTAGCGTCATTGAACCTTAAGTGTGTAGACCCTACGGGCTCGGGAGTCATGCAGACATGGCCAAGACAACTCTCCGGTCAATAACCAACAGCGGGATCTGGATACCCATGTTGGCTCCTACATGCTCCACAATGATCTCATCAGATGAACCACGATGTCAAGGATTCAATCAATCCCGTATACAATTCCCTTTGTCTACCGATATAGTACTTGCCCGAGATTCGATCGTCGGTATCCCGATACCTTATTCAATCTCGTTACTGGCAAATCTCTTTACTCGTTCCATAACACATCATCCCGTGATCAACTCCTTGGTCACATTGTGCACATTATGATGATGTCCTATTGAGTGGACCCAGGGATACCTCTCTGTTACACGGAGTGACAAATCCCAGTCTCGATTCGTGCCAACCCAACAGACACTTTCGGAGATACCCGTAGTGCACCTTTATAGCCACCCAGTTATGTTGTGACGTTTGGTAGACCCAAAGCATTCCTACGGTATCCGGGAGTTGCACAATCTCATGGTCTAAGGAAATGATACTTGACATTAGAAAAGCTTTAGCATACGAACTACACGATCTTGTGCTAGGCTTAGGATTGGGTCTTGTCCATCACATCATTCTCCTAATGATGTGATCCCTTTATCAACGACATCCAGTGTCCATGGTCAGGAAACCGTAACCATCTATTGATCAACCTGCTAGTCAACTAGAGGCTTACTAGGGACATGGTGTTGTCTATGTATCCACACATGTATCTGAATTTCCTATCAATACAATTCTAGCATGGATAATAAATGATTATCATGAACAAGGAAATATAATAATAATAACTAATTTATTATTGCCTCTAGGGCATATTTCCAACAGTCTCCCACTTGCACTAGAGTCAATAATCCAATTCACATCGCTATGTGATTAACACTCAAGGTCACATCGCCATGTGACTAACACCAAAGAGTTTACTAGAGCCAATAATCTAGTTCACATTACCATGTGATTAACACTCAATGAGTTCTGGGTTTGATCATGTTATGCTTGTGAGAGATGTTATAGTCAACGGATCTGCAACAATCAGATCCACATGCACTTCGCAAAACATTATGTCATATTGTAGATGCTGCTACCACGTTCCAGTTGGAGCTATTCCAAATGATTGCTCCATTATACATATCCGGTTTTTCTACTCATAGTCATCCGAATAGGTGTTAAAGCTTGCATCGACATAACTCTTAACGTCGAACTCTTTATCACCTCCATAACTGAGAAATATTTCCTTATTCCTCTAAGGATAATTTTGACCACTGTCCGGTTACCCACTCCTGTATCACCTTTGTACCCTCTTGCCAGACATGTGGCAAGGCACAAATCAGGTGCGGTACTCGGCATGGCATACCGTATAGAGCCTATGACAAAAGCATAGGGGACGACCTTCGTCCTTCCTCTTTCTTCTACCGTGGTCAAGCTTTGAGTCATGCCAAGGTGTGTGTTCTTTGAAAGTATCATTAGGCGTCTTGATCTATCTCTATAGATCTTGATGCCCAATATGTAAGCAGCTTTATCCAAGTCTTCCTTTGAAAATCACTCTTCAAACAACCATTTATGCTTTCTAGAAATTATTTCGGATCAACAATATGTCATCCACATATACTTATCAGAAATGTTGTAGTGCTCCCACTCACTTTCTTGCAAATACAAGTTTCTAGCAAACATTGTATAAACCTAAAAGCTTTGATCACTCCATCAAAGCATATATTCCGACTCCGAGATGCTTGCTCTAATCCATAGAAGGATCGCTGGAGCCAGCATACCTTTTAGCATCCTTAGGATCGACAAAAACTTTGATTGTATCACATACAACCTTTTCTTATGAAAACTGGTAAGAAAACTTGTTTTGACATCCATCTGTCAAATTTCATAATCAAAAAATACAGCTAATGCTAACATGATTCTGACGGACTTAAGCATCGCTACGGGTGAGAAAATCTCATCGTAGTAAACTTCTTGAACTTGTGAAAAACTCTTTGCCACAAGTCGAGCTTCATAGACGGTGACATTACCGTCCGCGTTCATCTTCTTCTTAAAGATCCATTTATTCTCAATGGCTTGCCGATCATCGGGCAAGTCCACCAAAGTCCATACTTTGTTCTGATACATGGATCCTATCTCGGATTTCATGGCTTCTAACCATTTGTCGGAATACGGGCCCACCATCGCTTCTCCATAGCTCGTAGGATTGTTGTCTAACAACATGATATCTAAGACAGGATTACCGTACCACTCAGGAGTAGTACATATCCTTGTCGACCTACGAGGTTCGATAGCAACTTGATCCGAAGCTTCATGATCACTATCATTAACTTCCTCTTCAACAGGCGTAGGCTCCACAGAAACATCTTTCTGTGTTGCATCACTCTCTGGTTGAAGTAAAGGTTCGACAACCTCATCAAGTTTTATCTTCCTCCCACTCAATTCTTTCGAGAGAAACTCCTTCTCGAGAAAGGACCCGTTCTTGCGACAAACAATTTGCCCTCGGATCTGAGATGAAGGTATACCCAATTGTCACCTTTGGGTATCCTATGAAGATGTGTTTGTCCGCTTTGGGTTCGAACTTCTCCGGCTGAAGCCTTAAGCATCGCAGCCCCAAACATTAAGAAACGACAATTTTGGTTTCTTGCCAAACCAATGTTCATACGACGTCGTCTCAACGGACTTAGATGGTGCCCTATCTAAAGTGAATGCAGCCGTCTCTAACGCATAACCTCAAAATGATAGTGGTAGATCGGTAAGAGACATCATAGATCGCACCATATCTCATAAGGTTTGATTATGACGTCCAGACACGCCATTACGCTATGGTGTTCCAGGTGGTGTCAACTGTGAAACAATTTCACAATGTGTTAAGTGATTGCCAAACTCATAACTCAGAAATTCTCCATCGATCAGATCGTAGGAATTTGATCTTCTTGTTATGATGGTTCTTAACTTCACTCTGAAATTGCTTGAACTTTTCAAACGTTTCAGACTTGTGCTTCATTAAGTAAATATACCCATATCTACTCAAATCGTCGGTGAATATGAGAAAATAGCGATGTCCACCGCACGCCTCAATTCTTATTGGATCACACACATCAACATGTATGATTTCCAACAAGTCACTTGCCCGTTTCATTGTACCTGAAAACCGGGTCTTAGTCATCCTGCCCATGAGGCATGGCTCGCATGTGTCAAGTGATTCAAAATCAAGTGACTCCAAACATCCATCGACATGGATTTTCTTCATGCATCTTACGCCAATATGACTTAAGTGGCAGTGCCACAAGAAAGTGGTACTATCAATATTAACTCTCCATCTTTTGGCGTGAACATGTGTATTACCACGACCGAGATTCAATGAACCATTCACATAGGGTGCATGACCATGAAAGGTATTATTCATGTAAACAGAATAACCATTATTCTCTAACTTAAATGAATAATCGTATTGCAATGAACATGATATAATCATATTCATGCTCAACGTAGACACCTGATAACATTTATCTAGGTTCAATACTAATCCCGAAGGCAGATGGAGCGTGTGATGGTGATCTCATCAACTTTGGAAACACTTCTAGCACACATCGTCACCTCGCCCTTAGCCAGTCTCTGTTTAGTCTGTAGCTTTTGCTTCAAGTCACCAATAATAGCAACTGAACCGGTATCCAATACCCAGGTGCTACCAGGAGTACTAGTAAGGTACACATCAATAACACGTGTATACTTTGTTGAAGTTGCCAGCCTTCTTATCTACCATGTATTTGGGGTAGTTCTGCTACCAGTGACTGTTCCCCTTACAATAGAAGCACTTAGTCTCAGGTTTGGGTTCAACCTTGGGTTCCTTCACTGGAGCGGCAACTGGTTTACCATTCATGAAGTTTCCCTTCTAGCCCTTGCCCTTCTTGAAACCAGTGGTCTTGTTAAACCATCAACACTTGATGCTCCTTCTTGATTTCTACTTTTGCGGTCTCAAGCACCGCGAATAGCTCCGGGATCATCTCCATCCCTTGCATGTCATAGTTCATCACAAAGATCTAGTAGCTTAGTGATAGTGACTAGAGAACTCTATCAATCACTATCTTATCTGGAAGTTTAACTCCCATTTGATTCAAGTGATTGTAGCACCCAGACATTCTGAGCACATGCTCAATAGCTGAGCTATTCTACTCCATCTTGTAGGCTAAGAACTTGTCAGAGGTCTCATACCTCTCAACACGGGCATGAGCCTGAAATCCCAATTTCAGCTCTTGGAACATCTCATATGTTCTATGGCGTTCAAAACGTCATTGGAATCCCGATTCTAAGCCGTAAAGTATGGTGCACTAAACTATCAAGTAATCAGTATGTGTCTGTCAGGTGTTCACAACATCCACAGACGACGCTGGAGGGGTTGGCACACCGAGCGGTGCATCAAAGACATAAGCCTTCTATGTAGCAGTGAGGACACTCCTCAGACAATGGACCTAGTCCGCGTCAATGCTTACAATACCTTTCAACTTAATCTTTCTCTAGGAACGTATTGAAACAGGGAGCTACAACGTGAGCTATTGATCTACAACCTATTTTGCAAAGACAACTTAGACTATTGTTCATGATAAATAAGTTCATCTAATCAAATTATATAATGAACTCCTACTCAGATAGACATCCCTCTAGTCATCTAAGTGATACATGATCCGAATCGACTAGGCCATGTCCGATCATCACGTGAGACGGACTAGTCATCAACGGTGAACATCTCATGTTGATCGTATCTTCTATACGACTCATGTTCGACCTTTTGGTCTCTTGTGTTCCAAGGCCATGTCTGTACATGCTAGGCTCGTCAAGTCAACCTAAGTGTATTGTGTGTGTAAATCTGGCTTACACCCATTGTATGCGAACGTTAGAACCTATCACACCCGATCATCCCGTGGTGCTTCGAAACAACGGACCTTAGCAACGATGCACAGTTAGGGGGAACACAATTCTTGAAATTATTGCGAGGGATCATCTTATTTAAGCTACCGTCGTTCTAAGCAAATAAGATGTAAAAAATGATAAACATCACATGCAATCAAATAGTGACATGATATGGCCAATATCATTTTGCTCCTTTTGATCTTCATCTTCGGGGCTCCATGATCATCGTCGTCACCAGCATGACACCATGATCTCCATCATCATGATCTCCATCATCGTGTCTTCATGAAGTTGTCTTGCCAACTATTACTTCTACTACTACGGCTAATGGTTAGAAATAAAGTAAAGTAATTACATGGCGATTTCATTGACACGCAGGTCATACAATATATTAAGACAACTCCTATGGCTCCTGCCGGTTGTCATACTCATCGACATGCAAGTCATGATTCCTATTACAAGAACATGATCAATCTCATACATCGCATATATCATTCATCACACCCTTTGGCCATATCACATCACACGGCACATGCTGCAAGAACAAGTTAGACGTCCTCTAATTGTTGTTGCAAATTTTTACGTGGCTGCTATAGGTTTCTAGCAAGAACGTTTCTTACCTACGCCAAAACCACAACATGATATGACAATTTCTATTTACCGTTCATAAGGACCCTCTTCATCGAATCCGATCCGACTAAAGTGGGAGAGACAGACACCCGCTAGCCACCTTATGCAACTAGTGCATGTCAGTCGGTGGAACCTGTCTCACGTAAGAGTATGTGTAAGGTCGGTCCGGGCCGCTTCATCCCATGATGCCGCCGAATCAAGATAAGACTAGTAACGGCAAGTAAATTGACAAAATCGACGCCCACAACAACTTGTGTTCTACTCGTGCATAGAAACTACGCATAGACCTAGCTCATGATGCCACTGTTGGGGATTGTAGCAGAAATTTAAAATTTTCTACGCATCACCAAGATCAATCTAGGGAGTAATCTAGAAACGAGGGGAAGGGGAGTGCATCTACATACCCTTGTAGATCGCTAAGCGGAAGCATTGCAAGAACGCGGATGAGGTAGTCGTACTCGTGGCGATTCAGATCGCGGTCGATTCCGGTCTAAGCGACGAACAACGGCGCCACCGCGTTCAACACACGTGCAGCCCGGTGACGTCTCCCATGCCTTGATCCAGCAAGGAGAGAGGGAGAGGTTGGGAAAGACTCCGTCCAGCAGCAGCACGACGGTGTGGTGGTGGTGGAGGAGCGCGGTACTCCAGCAGGGCTTCACCAAGCACTACGAGAGACAAGGAGGGAGAGAGGTAGGGTTGCGCCGAGAGGGAGATAAATCATGTCTTGGGCAGCCCCCATACCTCAAGTATATATAGGGGGAGGGGAGGGGCTGCGCCCCCACCTAGGGTTCCCTCCCTAGGGGTGGTGGCAGCCCCCAGATCCCATCTGGGTGGCGGCAAAGGGGAGAGAGGGGGCGCACCTAGGGTGGGCCTTAGGGCCCATCTGCCCCTAGGGTTTGCCCCCTCTCCTCTTGAGGGTGCCTTGGGCCTTCGTGGGAGGCGCCCCAGCCCACCTAGGGGCTGGTCCCTTCCCACTATTGGCCCACGTAGGCCTCCGGGGCTGGTGGCCCCTTCCGGTGGTCCCGGTACATTACCGGTGATGCCCGAAACACTTCCGGTGGCCAAATCCTCTCTTCCTATATATCAATCTTTACCTCCGGACCATTCCGGAACTCCTCGTGACGTCCGGGATCTCATCCGGGACTCCGAACAACATTCAGTAACCACGTACATACTTTCCCTATAACCCTAGCGTCATCAAACCTTAAGTGTGTAGACCCTACGGGCTCGGGAGTCATGCAGACATGGCCGAGACAACTCTCCGGTCAATAACCAACAGCAGGATCTAGACACCCATGTTGGCTCCCACATGCTCCATGATGATCTCATCGGATGAAGCACGATGTCAAGGATTCAATCAATCCCGTATACAATTCCCTTTGTCTACCGGTATAGTACTTGCCCAATATTCCATCGTCGGTATCCCGATACCTTGTTCAGTCTCGTTACCAGCAAGTCTCTTTACTCGTTCCGTAACACATCATCCCGTGATCAACTCCTTGGTCACATTGTGCACATTATGATGATGTCCTACCGAGTGGGCCCAGAGATACCTCTCCGTTACACGGAGTGACAAATCCCAGTCTCGATTCGTGCCAACCCAACAGACACTTTCGGAGATACCCGTAGTGCACCTTTATAGCCACCCAGTTATGTTGTGACGTTGGGTAGACCCAAAGCATTCCTACGGTATCCGGGAGTTGCACAATCTCATGGTCTAAGGAAATGATACTTGACATTAGAAAAGCTTTAGCATACGAACTACACGATCTTGTGCTAGGCTTAGGATTGGGTCTTGTCCATCACATCATTCTCCTAATGATGTGATCCCGTTATCAATGACATCCAATGTCCATGGTCAAGAAACCGTAACCATCTATTGATCAACGCGCTAGTCAACTAGAGGCTTACTAGGGACATGGTGTTGTCTATGTATCCATAGATGTATCTGAGTTTCCTATCAATACAATTCTAGCATGGATAATAAACGATTATCATGAACAAGGAAATATAATAATAATAACTAATTTATTATTGCCTCTAGGGCATATTTCCAACATCCACACCACGGGGTCCTGTTCAACCACCCCTCCACGGGCACCCCTCCACCGTCTACTGTTCATCCAGCCCTCCACACCACGGGGTCCTGTTCATCCACCCCTCCACGGGCACCCCTCCACCGTCTACTGTTCATCCAGCCCTCCACCACACCATGCGGTCCTGTTAATCCAGAG
>NC_041382.1:613058775-613147126 GCF_002162155.2 Triticum dicoccoides | reverse complement strand
GGCCCAAAGAATGTCATGCAGCTGCGTCTCCGGCCCGCCCAGGACGAAAAGCCAATTTTCTGTCATGATTTTTTGTCATAGAAGTAGGAGCCCACCACATCTATGATGATACCGGGTTTTGTCACAATTATCGTCATAGAAGTGTCATATGTATGACAGAAAAAAATTCCGTTCGGCCCAAAATGTCACGGATGTGTCTTTTTTTTGTAGTGTATGAAACAATTGCTTGGCTTGTCATCGGGGTTGTGCATGATTTAAATATTTTATGTGGGGAAGATGGAGCATAGCCAGACTATATGATTTTGTAGGGATAACTTTCTTTGGCCATGTTATTTTGAGAAGACATGATTGCTTTGTTAGTATGCTTGAAGTATTATTATTTTTATGTCAATATGAACTTTTGTCTTGAATCTTTTAGATCTGAATATTCATATCACAATTAAGAAGAATTACATTGAAATTATGCCAAGTAGCATTCCACATCAAAAATTATCTTTTTTATCATTTACCTACTCGAGGACGAGCTGGAATTAAGCTTGGGGATGCCTGATACGTCTCCAACGTATCTATAATTTTTGATTGCTCCATGCTATATTATCTACTGTTTCAGGCAATATTGGGCTTTATTTTCCACTTTTATATTACTTTTGGGACTAACCTATTAACCGAAGGCCCATCCCAGATTTGCTATTTTTTTTGCCTATTTTAGTGTTTCGAAGAAAAGGAATATCAAACGAAGTCGAAACAGAACGAAATCAACTAGAGAAGTTATTTTTGGAAGGGAAGCTACCGGATGGACTTGGAGCCCATGTCAGGAGCCAAGGGAGGTACTCACGAGGGTAGGGGCGCGCCCACCCTCCTAGGGCGCGCCCCCCTGCCTCGTGGGGCCACGAAGCTCCACCGACGTACTTCCTGCACCCATATATACCTACGTACCCTAAAACTTCTAGAATGGAGATTAGATCGGGAGTTCCGCCGCCGCAAGCCTCTATAGCCACGAAAAGTCAATCGGGACCCTGTTCCGACACCCTGCCGGAGGGGGGAACCCTCACCGGTGGCCATCTTCATCATCCCGGCGCTCTCCATGACGAGGAGGGAGTAGTTCACCCTCGGGGCTAAAGGTATGTACCAGTAGCTATGTGTTTGATCTCTCTCTCTCGTGTTCTTGACTTGGCACGATCTTGATGTATCGCGAGCTTTGCTATTATAGTTGGATCTTATGTTTCTTCTCCCCCTCTACTCTCTTGTAATGGATTGAGGTTCCCCTTTGAAGTTATCTTATCGGATTGAGTCTTTATAGATTTGAGAACACTTGATGTATGTCTTGCCGTGAGTATCTGGGGTGACAATGGGATACCGCATGCCACTTGATGCATGTTAAGGTGATCAACTTGCGGTTTTTGTGACATTGGGAACCTATGCATAGGGGTTGGCACACGTTTTTGTCGTGATTCTCTAGTAGAAACTTTGGGGCACTCTTTGAGGTTCTATGTGTTGGTTGAATAGATGAATCTGAGATTTTGTGATGCATATCGTATAATCATACCCACGGATACTTGAGGTGACATTGGAGTATCTAGGTGACATTAGGGTTTTGGTTGATTTGTGTCTTAAGGTGTTATTCTAGTATGAACTCTAGGGCTGTTTGTGACACTTATAGGAATAGCCCAATAGATTGATTGGAAAGAATAACTTTGAGGTGGTTTTGTACCCTACCATAATCTCTTCATTTGTTATCCGCTATTAGTGACTTTGGAGGGACTCTTTGTTGCATGTTGAGGGATAGTTATGTGATCCAATTATGATATTATTGTTGAGAGAACTTGCACTAGTGAAAGTATGAACCCTAGGCCTTGTTTCAACGCATTGCAATACCGTTTATGCTCACTTTTACCATTAGTTACCTTGCTGTTTTTATATTTTCAGATTACAAAAACCTATATCTACTATCCATATTGCACTTGTATCACCATCTCTTCGCCGAACTAGTGCACCTATACAATTTACCATTGTATTGGGTGTGTTGGGGACACAAGAGACTCTTTGTTATTTGGTTGCAGGGTTGCTTGAGAGAGACCATCTTCAACCTATGCCTCCTACGGATTGATAAACCTTAGGTCATCCACTTGAGGGAAATTTGCTACTGTCCTACAAACATGTGCACTTGCAGGCCCAACAACGTCTACAAGGAGAAGGTTGCGTAGTAGACATCATTACCTCAACGGGGATATGCACATCCCCAACAATAAGAATATCATATTTATTCTTGACAGTAGGAAGAGGAAATTCAAAACTTCCAATAATAATCGTTGAAATTTTTCCAATAGAATTGATACTATGAACTTGAGGTTGTTTCCTCGGAAAGTGTACCATATGCTCATTACCATTAACATGAAAAGTGACATTGCCTTTGTTGCAGTCAATAACAGCCCCTGCAGTATTCAAAAAGGGTCTACCAAGGATAATCGACATACTATCGTCCTCGGGAATATCAAGAATAACAAAGCCTAGTAATATAGTAACGTTTGCAACCACAACAGGCACATCCTCACAAATACCAACAGGTATAGCAGTTGATTTATCGTCCATTTGCAAAGATATTTCAATAAGTGTCAACTTATTCAAATCAAGTCTACAATATAAAGAGAGAGGCATAACAATAACACCGGCTCCAAGATCACATAAAGCAGTTTTAACATAGTTTCTTTTAATGGAGCATGGTATAGTTGGTACTCTGGGATCTCCTAGTTTCTTTGGCATTCCACCTTTAAAAGTATAATTGGCAAGAATGGTGGAAATTTCAGCTTCCGGTATCTTTCTTTTATTTGTAACAATATCTTTCATATACTTAGCATAAGGATTCATTTTAAGCATATCAGTCATACACATACACAAAAAGATAGGTCTAATCATTTCAGCAAAGCGCTCAAAATCCTCATCATCCTTTTTCTTGGATGGTTTTGGGGGAAAGGGCATGGGTTTCTGAACCCATGATTCTCTTTCTTTACCGTGCTTCCTAGCAACAAAGTCTCTCTTATCATAACGTTGATTCTTTGATTGTGGGTTATCAAGATCAACATCAGATTCAATCTCTACATCATTGTTACTGCTAGGTTGAGCATCAACATGAACATCATCATTAACATTATCACTAGGTTCATGTTCATCACCAAATTATGTTTTAGCATCAGAAATAGAAATATAATTGGGATTCCCAGGTGTGTCAACAACAGGTTCACAAGAAGCATGCAAAGTCCTATCATTTTTCTTTTTCTTCTTCTTAGAAGGACTAGGTGCATCAACATTAGTTCTCTGAGAATCTTGCTCAATTCTCTTGGGGTGGCCCTCAGGATACAAAGGTTCCTGAGTCATTTTACCCCCTCTAGTCATAACTCTAACACCATTATCATTTTTCTTATTATTTAATTCATTGAGCAAATCATTTTGAGCTTTAAGGACTTGTTCTACTTGAGTGGTAACCATAGAAGCATGTTTACTAATAAGTTTAAGTTCACCTTTAACACTAGACATATAATCACTCAAGTGTTTAATCATATAAGCATTTCATTTCAAATGTCTACCAACATAAGCATTGAAGTTTTCCTGTTTAACAATAAAATTATCAAACTCATCTAAGCATTGACTAGCAGACTTATAACAAGGAATATCACCTTCATCAAATCTATATAGAGAATTTACCTTTACTACCTGTGTTGGGTTATCAAGACCATGTATTTCTTCAATAGGTGGTAAATTCTTAACATCTTGAGCTTTAATACCTTTTTCTTTCATAGATTTCTTTGCCTCTTGCATATCTTCAGGACTGAGAAATAGAATACCCCTTTTCTTCGGAATTGGTTTAGGAGTTGGTTCAGGAAGTGTCCAATTATTTTCATTACTCAACATATTATCCAATAGCAATTCAGCTTGATCAACAGTTCTTTCCCTGAAAACAAAACCAGCACAACTATGGTCTCTGGAAGCATCAGTATTTCATTTTTCTTGAGAGGATGACCAGGCAAAGAATTAAGTAATCGAAGAAGCCTCCCCCAAGCTTGTGGGAGACTCTCTTCTTCAATTTGCACAAAATTATATATTTCCCTTAAGGTAGCTTGTTTCTTATGAGCGGGAAAATATTTAGCAGAGAAGTAATAAATCATATCCTGGGGACTACGCACACAACCAGGATCAAGAGAATTAAACCATGTTTTAGCATCACCCTTTAATGAGAACGAAAATAACTTAAGGATATAGTAGTAACAAATTTTTTCCTCATTAGTGAACAGGGTGGCTATATCATTCAATTTAGTAAGATGTGCCATAACAATTTCAGATTCATAGCCATAAAAAGGATTGGATTCAACCAAATTAATTAACTCAGGATCGACAGATAAATCATAATCCTTATCATAAATACATATAGGTGAAGTAGCAAAAGCAGGGTCATATTTCATTCTAGCATTCAAAGATTTTTCTTTCAGCTTAACTAACAATTTCTTAAGATCATATCTATCGTTGCAAGCTAAAAATTCTCTAGCAGTTTCTTCATCCATAACATAACCCTTAGGCACAACAGGCAATTCATATCTAGGGGGAGAATCTTCATCATCACTTTCATCAATATTATCAGTTTCAATAATTTCATTCTCTCTAACCCTAGCAAGTTGTTCATCAAGAAATTCACCTAGTGGCATAGTATTATCAAGCATAGAAGTAGTTTCATCATAAGCATCATGCATAGCAGAAGTGGCATCATCAATAACATGCGACATGTCAGAATCCATAGTAGGTGTAGGTGTCGCAAATTTACTCATAACAGAAGGTGAATCAAGCGCAGAGCTAGATGGCAGTTCCTTACCTCCCCTCGTAGTTGAGGGATAAATCTTGGTTTTTTCATCTTTCAAATTCCTTATAGTGATCAACAAATATATATCCCAAGTGACTCAAATAATAGAGCTATGCTCCCCGGCAAAGGCGCCAGAAAATAGTCTTGACAACCCACAAGTATAGGGGATCGCAACAGTTTTCGAAGGTGGAGTATTCAACCAAAATTTATTGATTCAACACAAGGGGAGCCAAAGAATATTCTCAAGTATTAGCAGTTGAGTTGTTAATTCAACCACACTTGGAAGACTTAATATCTGTAGCAAAATATTTAGTAGCAAAGTAGTATGGAAGTAACAGTAACGGTGGCAAAAGTAATGGTAGAAGTTTTGTAGTAATTGTAAGAGTGGCAATGGAAAAGTAACTAAGCAAACATCAATATGTGAAAAGCTTGTATGCAATGGATCAATGATGGAGAATTATGTCGGATGCGATTCCTCATGCAACAGTTATAACATAGGGTGACACAGAACTAGCTCCAGTTCATCAATGTAATATAGGCATGTATTCCGAATATAATCATACGTGCTTATGGAAAAGAACTTGCATGACATCTTTTGTCCTACCCTCATGTGGCAGCAGGGTCCTATTGGAAACTAAGGGATATTAAGGCCTTCTTTTAATAGAGTACTGGACCAAAGCATTAACACTTAGTGAATACATGAACTCCTCAAACTACGGTCATCACCGGGAGTGGTCCCGATTATTGTCACTTTGGGGTTGCCGGATCATAACACATAGTAGGTGACTATTGACTTCCAAGATAGGAGCAAGAACTCACATATATTCATGAAAACATAATAGGTTCAGATCTGAAATCATGGCACTCTGTCCCTAGTGACAAGCATTAAGCATAGCAAAGTCATAGCAACATCAATATTAGAACATAATGGATACTAGGGATCAAACCCTAACAAAACTAACTCGATTACATGGTAAATCCCATCCAACTCATCACCGTCTAGCAAGACTACGATGGAATTACTCACGCATGGCGGTGAGCATCATGAAATTGGTGATGGAGGAAGGTTGATGATGACGGTGGCGACAGATTCCCCTCTCCAGAGCCCCGAACGGACTCCAGATCAGCCCTCCCGAGAGAGATTAGGGCTTGGCGGCGGCTCCATATCGTAAAACGCGATGAATCCTTCTCTTTGATTTTTTTTCTCCCCAAACATGAATATATAGAGTTGGAGTTGAGGTCGGTGGAGCCTCAGGGGGCCCACGAGGCAGGGGGCGCGCCCCAGGGGGTGGGCGCGCCCTCCACCCTCATGGACAGGGTGTGGGCCCCCTGGTGTTAGTTCTTTCGCCAGTATTTTTTATTAATTCCAAAATTATTCTCCGTGAAGTTTCAGGTCATTCCGAGAACTTTTATTTCTGCACCAAAATAACACCATGGCAATTGTGCTGAAAACAGCGTCAGTCTGGGTTAGTTCCATTCAAATCATGCAAGTTAGAGTCCAAAATAAGGGCAAAAGTGTTTGGAAAAGTAGATACGTCGGAGGCGTATCATTAAACAATATACATGTCAACTATTTAATGCCATCTTTTTCCCTCACTATCTATTGCATTTGTCTCTCATACAATGTCTGTACATTCAACTATGTTTCCTGTTTATCAGCCATTTGAATTGGAGCGGGTGATGGCAGTATCTAGCGGAGTAAAAACGCGGTCTTCAAATAAAACAGTGCTACCTCTTGGTGCAGATAGCACCCCAGTTGTACATGCACAAGAACCATCCCTACCACACATAACCCAGACTCTCACAGATTTTACACCTACTGCGATGGACAGAGAACCAGCTTCACCCAATCTAACCCCAACCCCAGCAAATAGTAACCCAGTTCCTGTTGACACAACACCATCTCCACCACAGAGCTCCCAAACAAGAGCAGTTATTAAGGCAGCTCCAGTGCCCAAAGCGCCAGTACTACCACGACCAACCCCAACTCCACTAGTTAGTACACATATTCCTGTGGAGGAAGCACAACCAGCCATTCATAATTTAGCATCTATCGCATTTGATGTTGTTAAATCCTATGTGTGTATCTTCCCATCATGGAAATATTATACTGAAGATGAAGGAAAATGCCAGTTGCAGGTGTTTGTCCAGGAGTTATGTGTAAGTAATGTTATTCATGGCAATTACTTTGCCTTGTCCCATACATTCTACCTCCATGATGATTACAATACAGCAAATTTTCCCATTTTTCTCTATAGAGAAGGACCGATTTGGAAACTCAGGATGAGGTAACCTGTGCTAATACCTCTGCTATCTTCAAGAATGCTTGGTGGCAGTATCAGAATTACCTGAAGAAAACGTACTTCAATGGCAAAGAAACTCATCAAATTCCCTTATATTCTCCTGAGACACATTTACTGGACGATGAATGGGAACGCCTTGTTCTTTACTGGTCCCGAACCAAGAATGTGGTAAGGTCTATGAGCTCATTTTATTTTAAGTACAATATGCTTGCGTCTTACTGTACTCTATTCATGTAGAACAAGTGCTTAAACCTGAAGAACAACTGTTCTCATTTAAGATTGCATTGTTATCATGCATACTGCTTTACTCTTGTATCACTGTATTTACTCATACAAGCTTATTTTTAAATTGAACGATCCAATGGAAACTCCAATGGCACAACAGGTATGTTTACGCATGTTTCTTTAACAGGTTTGCTCTTATAAATAGCTCTGTTGATTTCAATTTCAATTGTGTATACAGTTGATGATGGAGTCCTGGATTAGGGGGTGTTCGGGTAGCCGGACTATACCTTCAGCCGGACTCCTGGACTATGAAGATACAAGATTGAAGACTTCGTCCCGTGTCCGGATGGGACTTTCCTTGGCGTGGAAGGCAAGATTGGTGATGCGGATATTCAAGATCTCCTACCATTGTAACCCTAACCATATCCGGTGTCTATATAAACCGGAGGGTTGTAGTCCATAGGCAATCAACTCCATACACAACAATCATACCATAGGCTAGCTTCTAGGGTTTAGCCTCCTTGATCTCGTGGTAGATCTACTCTTGTACTACCCATATCATCAATATAAATCAAGGAGGACGTAGGGTTTTACCTCCATCAAGAGGGCCCGAACCTGGGTAAAACATCGTGTTCCCTGCCTCCTGTTACCATACGACCTAGACGCACAGTTCGGGACCCCCTACCCGAGATCCGCCGGTTTTGACACCGACATTGGTGCTTTCATTGAGAGTTCCTCTGTGTCGTCGCCTTTAGGCCTGATGGCTCCTTTGATCATCAACAACGATGCGGTCCAGGGTGAGACTTTGCTCCCCGGACAGATCTTCGTCTTCGGCGGCTTCGCTCTGCGGGCCAATTCGCTCGGCCACCTGGAGCAGATCGAAAGCTCCACGGATTTGGAAGCTTAAACTACACGGCTAACATCCACGGAGACTTGATCTTCGACGGGTTCGAGCCACGGCCAAGCGCGCCGCACTATCTCGAGGGGCATGATCTAGCTCTGCCCCCGGACAGTGTCCTGGAGGCCGCACATGCATCGGTTCCAACCCCTAACTCGGAGCCTATTGCGCCAATCAAGGATGAGCGGTTGGACGTCACCTCGGGGGCTTCGATCTCAAAGGCGATCGAGCCGAACACTAGCCCCGCACTCTGCATGATTCGTGACTCCGAGGATCCGGACTCCTTTTCGAAATCCGAACCCTCCGCGCCCCTGCCGATCGAATCCGATTGTGCGCCGATAATAGAGTTCACCGCCGCAGACATCTTTCAGCACTCGCCTTGTGGCGATATCCTGAACTCTCCCAAGTCTCTCTCCTTATCAGGAGAGCCCTGGCCGAACTACGGTCAGCGAGGATGGGATACGGACGATGAAGAAATTCAAAGCCCACCCACCACCCACTTGGTAGCCACTATCGAAAATTTAAACGACGTGCTCAACTTCGACTCCGGAGACATCGACAGCATAGATGACGATGCAGGAGATACCGACGAACCAACGCCCATATGGCATTGGACAGCCACCTCATCTCATGATGTGTACATGGTGGATACCCCTAAAGGAAGCGACAACGAGGAAAAAGGGGATGGGACGGGAGATCGACCCCCCGAAAAGTAATCAAAGCGTCGGCGTAAACGCCGACCCAAACCCCGCCTCGACAAAAACCCAGCCATAGAGCAGGACGAGCCGGTAGACGACGAGCAGGCCTTAGAGCAACCGTCCGAACAGGGCAACACGGATAGAGAAACCAAACATCCCTCCTCCGGCGAAAACGGCATTCCGGACGACCTCATGCCGAATAAACCTATGGAGCAGAAGAATCTCCACGAGAGGCTCGTTGCAACTGCACGCAGCCTAAAAAAGCAGAAGCGGAAGCTAAAAACAGCGGAAGATGCACTCCGGATTAGATGGAGCAAAGTAATCAATACCACAGATAAGTACGGCGATAGTCGCCGCACTAAAAGCTATCCGAAAAGAAAGCTACTGCCTGAATTCGACGAAGAGGCCCTAGAGCCCTCGCATTCAAAAAATGAAAAAGCCACACGGTCGGATAGACGACCCCATAAAGCGGCAAGCGGCGCCGCACCTAAATCGGCATGCGACCCACTTAAGGATTCGCATCATGGCCCAGTCAGCTCCATTTATGGGCCAAGAAAGCAAGCTCTCGTAAGCAACGCTATGAAGCCATCATCAGAATCTGGCACACCCAAATACAGGGGCGCCGCACACCCCCTATGTTTCACCGATGAGGTCCTAGACTATGAATTCCCAGAGGCATTCAAACTCGTAAACATATAGGCATATGATGGAACAACATACCCTGGAGTTTGGATCGAGGATTATATCCTCCACATACACATGGCTAGAGGAGATGATCTCCACGCCATAAAATATCTACCCCTTAAGCTTAAAGGGCCAGCCTGGCATTGGCTTAAAAGCCTTCTCGAAAACACAATTGGAAGCTGGGAAGAGATCGAGGATGCTTTCCGAGCAAACTTTCAAGGGACCTATGTCCGCCCTCAGGATGCAGACGATCTTAGTCACATAACTCAACAACCCGGAGAATCAGCTCGGCAGTTCTGGAATAGATTCCTCACTAAAAAGAATCAGATAGTCGACTGTCCCGACGCCGAAGCCTTAGCAGCTTTCAGGCATAACGTCCGAGACGAATGGCTCCCAGACACCTCGGCCAAGAAAATCCAAGAACAATGGCCGCACTAACAAGCCTCATGACCCGCTTTTGTGCAGGGGAGGACAGCTGGTTGGCAAGGTGCAGCCCCAGCAACCGAAGTACATCCAAAACTAGGGATGGAAACGGAAAACCGCGACGCAACAAGGACCGTCGCTGGACTAAGGACAAAAGTCCAAAGAGCACGGCAGTCAATGCCGGATTCAAAGGCTCACGACAAAATCAGGAAATATCGCCCCCCAGGATAACAGGGACGATCCATCCAACCTAAATAAAATCCTGGACAGGATATGTCAGATACACAGTACTCCCGGGAAGCCTGCTAACCATACCCACAGAGACTGTTGGGTTTTCAAACAATCCGGCAGACTCAATGCCGAACACAAGGGGCTCGACACACCAAGCGAAGACAAGGACGAACCCCAAAAGCAGAGCACCAGGAAACAAAAGAACTTCCCACAAGAAGTAAAAACAGTGAACTCACTTCACATAACAAAACGTGCGGCGCCCGTAAAGATGAACGTCGTGCGGCACCCGTCCAGGATACGGCACAACGGAGACACAGACGCAGATGTGCAGTAGGGACCCGTCCTAAAGGATTCTTTTTAGATTAAGACCCTGCGTAAACCTTTTTTACTGTCTCTTGTTGCTAGACATCCCCTGTTTTTTCTGATATAACCAAGGAGGAGGCTGGCATCTTGGCATGTGGCCACGTCAGAATTTTTGCATGTACCTGGACACTAGGGGCTTTCCTTTTTAATAAAGAGTGTTGTTTCGCCCGCACTCATAAAGACCGAACACCTTAGGGAGTGTTCGGCGTCGCGAGTTTTGGCATTATATGCATCAGCTCCGAATCATGTCTTGGTCAAATGTTGGGTTGCCCGGCTCCTGAGTTCGGCTACCTTACGTTTCGCTCTATCGGCTAAGGTAGCACCAGGAGAACTTCTGCGATTGTGCCCCGGTTCGGCCGGGCGAGCACCTCAGTAGAGAAAGCCAAAAACTGGCTGTCATGATGTAGCATGAGACTGGTCAGCCACTCGATGACCTATCAGAATCTATCGGATTCCTCCGCTTTAACGAAGGGCCGCATCCCGGTCAGGCACATACGTGCCCCGAACTCGGACGAGCGCAGTTGCCACCAAGGAGCTACCTAAATAGTCTCACTGTCAAACTCCTATGGCTAAGTGAAAGTGTTAAAGCATTATAGTCCGGTTGCCTGGCCCGCTGCGCTATCACCTCCTTTGTAGGACCAAGACGTTGGGTTAAGTGTGAAAATGCGTCTTCTGCGAGCACCCCCGCACTATGTGCGTGGGGGCTGAAGCCAACGACTACCATCTTTCAGATTTTGTATATATATCTTAAAACGGCCGCACAGGAGGTGTTCCCAATACTTGGAGGCACAAGTATAAAAAAGGCCACTACAGTTTATCAAAATATTACTTTATAATTACATATGCTATCATAACATAGCATCTTTTGGGCACTGCGTCTCTATTACATGAGCGCCTTCAAGAACTTCCTGAAAATAGTGCTCGGAAGGTACTCGGGTTTTGTCCGAATCTCGGGACGCAACAACGGTGGTCTCCATCTCTGCCCAGTATGTCTTAACACGAGCAAGAGCCATCCTAGCTCCCTCTACGCATGCTGACCTCTTCATTGCATTTATACGCGGCACCGCGTCAAGGAATTGCTGCACTAAGCTGAAATAACTCTTCGGCTCTGATCTCCCCGGCCACAGGTGACCCATGGCGTACTTCATGGTGAGCCCAGACAACCTATTTAGTTCGGCCCATTGAGCCAAACGATCATCCACTGCCAGTGGACGCTCTGGATTGTGAAACTGTGACCAGAAAAGCTTTTCCACTTCGCGATATTTCTGATCTCGAAAGTGTTCGGTCGCATCAGCAACACTCGCTGCCAAGTCCAGATAGGTATCCTCCACACTCCACATCCGGTCCAACGGAGCAAACTGCGGACCGCAAAATTTCCTTCGCAGCATAAAGGGCTTTCCAGCCGCAATCTGTTCGGCCTGACGCAGCTCCTCCTTCGCAGCTCTTATCGCAGAGCGCGCGTCCTTGGCATTGGCAACGGCCTTCTCTAAGTCCGTCTGTTTCGCCTGGTCTTCTTTTTCAAGAAGTCTGCAACGGTTTGTCGTGCTTTTCAACTTTTCGTCCATCTCGGCCATCTCTTCTTTGCTTCAGCAGTGAGCAGCCTGTTCGGCTCTCAGCTCTTCAAGGGCCTTCTCGACAGCCGCATCGCTTTTTCTGGCTTGCTCCTTAGCTCGGGCAAGTTCTGCCCTAAGATTCTCCATGGCGGCCGTACCATCTGCGTCAAGCACACACATTGTAAGACACTGGCATGAAGCTCCTCTTACCTGATGCCGCCCGAAGAATTACATACCTTGAGCCTCATCAAGCCGCTTTTTGACAAGCACGATGTCGGCATCTGCCACGTCCAGTTGCCGCTTTAGTTTGGCCACATCATCAGTTCGGCTTGATTCCGGACACCTCGCCACCTACATTCAAAGGCGACATCTTAGACCTGGGATTATGATCCTCTGCGTGCTGTCATTTCTTGACAACACACAGAGTCTCAGGGGCTACTATCTACAAAGGGCGCATCTTACTTATGCGCAATTGACAAAAGTGTACATTATCTAACGTACCTCAAAACCCGTCAGTAAACTTTTGACGGCCTCATGCAATCCTCTTTCTGCGGATGAAATCCTTTCAATCACCGTGCCCATCAATGCACGGTGCTCCTCTGAGATAGAAGCTCGCCCCAGCAGAATCTTTAGCTCCTCCGGTCGAGCACCAGACGGTGCCGGACTTGTCCTATAGCCTCTTTCGAAGGCTGGATGCGGAGAGCCTTGGGGGGCCACATAGCTATCTTCCGCCCCTGCCGGATTCAGAGAAACCCTCCACGACGACACCTCAGGGTCGCCCGCCTCGCTAGGCGGTATGGCAGGGGGAGGTGCCCCGCTCTCCATCATCTCCAGAAGAAGATCCCCCGAAGACGAGCTCTGCTGAGAAGGGCTGAGGTCCGAGCTACAAGGTAAAATTTCGGTTAATCTTCTTAGATATAAATCAAGGATTTCTCTCATCCCTCAAAAGGAAAACCTCTCTCTACTTACGGCTCGCTAGAGGGCTGATCCCTTTGAGGGCGTAGTTCGGCCAAGGAACTCCCCGGCGTCGGACCCTCTAACGAGGATTTTCTCCCCCGCTTCGGGGCCATGGTCTCTGGGTCGTCAGAGGCGGCCCTCTTCTTCCCCTTGGGAGAGGAATTGTCGGTTCCTCCCTTCGGAGCAGCCTCCTTCGAGGAGGCCATAGCTTCCTTGTCCTCCCCCTCCAAAGGCATTATCTCCAGCATCCTGACCAGCATGGGATCCGGCCTGGTTTTAGGAAGGGGAGCCGGACACCTGATCAGCTTTGCCTTCGCTATCCACTCCTGTTTAAAAGGACGGCTCTTTTAGGGGCAAGTTTATGACAATTATACGGATAGAAGGTCCGGGCACAAGGTCGCTTACTTGAGTATCCGGGCGATTGCAGCTTAGGCCTGCGTCCTCGGTTAAATCTAGACACATCTCTTGTGATCCAAAGAACAGTCTATACATCTCCGCGGGCGTTGCGCCCATAAAGTTCTGGAGAGCTCGCGGTCCCTCTGGATTAAACTCCCACAGGCGAAGGGGGCGACGTTTGCCGGGCAATATTCGGCGAATCAGCATGACCTGCGTCACCTTGATCAAGCTGAGGTCTCCTTCCAAGAGATCCTTAATTCGGCCCTGTAACAAGGGCACGTCTTTGGGCAAACCCCAATCTAACCCTCTGTTAACCCATGACGCTAGCCATGATGGGGGACCCAAGCGAAAGGCAGGAGGCGCCGCCCACTTGGCGCTCCTGGGAGCGATGATATAGAACCATTCTCATTGCCACAAGCCGAGCTCCTCTTGAAAGGAGCCCTCGGGCCATGGAGCATCAGTGTTCTTACTTATGACAGCGCCTCCGCACTCTGTGTGTCGTCCCTCGATCATCTTCGGCTCCACTCCAAAAGTCTTGAGCCATAATCCGAAGTGAGGAGTAACACGGAGGAACGCTTCGCACACAACGATGAATGAGGAAATGTGGAGGATGGACTCCGGAGCTAAGTCATGAAATTCCAGCCCGTAATAAAACAGCAACCCCCTCACAAAGAGATCCATCGGGAAGCCTAACCCCCGAAGGAAGTGAGACATGAACACTACGCTCTCACCGGGCTGGGGACTGGGAATAGCCTGCCTTTGAGCAGGCAACCTATGCAGAATTTCGGCGGTCAAGAACTTAGCCTCTCTCAACTTTAGCACGTCCTCCTCCGTGACGGAGGAGGGCATCCATCGGCCTTGAAGGTCGGAACCGGACATTGTCGAAGGTCCGAAGCGCCTGGAATCTGGAGCCTAGGGTGTTGGAACTCGAGGCGACGGGCGAACTCGTTTGAGATTGGAAAAAGGAGTAAGGCCTTGGTCTCTTTATAAGAGGTTGAATACCAGGAGCCCTCCCCGTAACCATTTGGGACTCGCCTTTAATCGAGAAAACATGCTAACGGGCACGATTGGGTTACCCACGTTCGTACTGATGAGAATCCCGTAAAAGGGGGGCACACGATCTCTTCTTCGACAAGACGTGCCAAGGAAACCACCTCGCAAAACACGCTGAGGTGGAAAAGTGAAAACGATTCGAGTAAAGGACTTGGCTGTAGTGTGATGACGCATTGCGGAATACGTCAGCAGATTTGATTTGTGTTAATATTATTCTCTCTATGGCAATGTGTGGAAGCTTATTTTGCAGAACCGGACACTACTCTTGGTGTTTACAATCTTCTATGAAGGACTTCGAGGAGGAACCCGCCTTGCAATGCCGAAGACAATTTGCGCGCTGGACTCGTCGTCATTGAAGCCTGGTTCAGGGGCTACTGAGGGAGTCCTGGATTAGGGGGTGTTCGGGTAGACGGACTATACCTTCAGCCAGACTCCTGGACTATGAAGATACAAGATTGAAGACTTCGTCCCGTGTCCGGATGGGACTTTCCTTGGCATGGAAGGCAAGCTTGGCGATGCGGATATACAAGATCTCCTACCATTGTAACCGACTCTGTGTAACCCTAACCCTATCCGGTGTCTATATAAACCGGAGGGTTGTAGTCCATAGGCAATCAACTCCATACACAACAATAATACCATAGGCTAGCTTCTAGGGTTTAGCCTCCTTGATCTCGTGGTAGATCTACTCTTGTACTACCCATATCATCAATATAAATCAAGCAGGACATAGGGTTTTACCTCCATCAAGAGGGCCCGAACCTGGGTAAAACATCGTGTTCCCTGCCTCCTGTTACCATCTGGCCTAGACGCATAGTTCGGGACCCCCTACCCGAGATCCGCCGGTTTTGACACCGACAGTTGACTTCTCATATCATGCATATTACTAGCATCATAACAGGACCAATAGTGTTGTTGTACATGTAGACCCGTGGTACCCATCTGAAATCTTGTTGTGACGTTTAGTTTCCCATGCTTCGTATTCTTTCAGTGCTTCTTTCTCATGAACTGATATGATTTGAACCGTGTCTCTATTTTGATTTAGTAAGACAATGCAGTGACCATAGGACATAGATATATGTTTGCTTGATGCTTTTATAATGTACTACTTGGCAATAGAAGACTTGGTAGTTTAATCTTGTCCACCTTAGTAATGAACTGGTTCACCGAAATGAGTTTCATATACAAGTACATGCTAAACCTGTTATGTGTCTGCTTGTTTCTTCTTTTAGAATGCTAACAGAATATTGGGGAAGAGTGCCTTATTAAGCAATGATAAAGGAAGTAATGTAGATAAGGTTCAGGATCGTGAGACATCCTTGTTGGTCTCCAACAAAGCTAATAAAACAGCTAAGGAAAACTATCTTGAAGACAGTGAGGCAACCCCAAAGTCCTGTCTTGGTTTACTGTTCGAGTTACTGGCCACTACCGCTTGCACAAGCTATTCAAACTCACTGTCTGAATCAGTTCGGTTTCTTGAGTCTCAACTACAAGCTGAAAGACATCGATCAGTTGTGTTGCGACAAGAAGCGGAAGGACTGCGGAAGTCCTTGGAGCATTCAGATGCATACTTTCTAGTGCAACAACAAGCGTTGGAGGATTTTAGCGCCAAACAGGACAAAGCTAATAAGCTTGCTAAGCTTATTGCCAGCATGGTGGATACCCAGGATAACGTTTCTTGAGCTCTTCTGAAGTTGCTTCAGTTATGGACTTGTTTTGCTGTTGCGTTTATTTGCACTGGTGGCCAATTTTACGGCCAGTGTATGTAATATGCTGCTTTGTTCCCTATATTTGCACGGGTGGCGAACTTTGATGCCCAGTGGATGTAATATGTGTAATAGCTGTAATAGGCTAGCGTTAGTTGTTTGCTTATTTATTTCCTTATTGTCTTGTTTAGTTGTTTGCTTGTAGTCACTGCAGTTCTTTTTCCGCGTTTTTCTAGTGGCCACAATAACCTATTTTTGGTAACTAGGCCACAATAATCATGGCAACACACAGACTGTTGTAACCATGGGCCTCCTGCGGGCCGTAGGATTTGTGGGCCTTCTACGGGCCGTAGGATCCATGGGCCTTCTACGGTCCATAGGATCCATGGACTTTCTACGGACCGTATGATCCATGGGCCTTCTACGGGCCGTAGGATCCATTGGTCTTCTACGGGTCGTAGGATCCATGGGCCTTCTACGGGGCGTATAATCATTTCGCCAAACATGGGTCGTACTATTTGTGGACCATAATGGGCCCTTAATAGGCCGTATTTGATAACGCTATGAAAACAGCCCAATGGGTTAACGGGCCACAAACGGGCCGAATGTAACCATGGGTTGTATTTGGCCCACAAACGGAACAAGCCAGTAACAGACCGTATCTAACCGGATTCTAGAAATGAGTCCAAGAATAAATGGGCCCTTAGAAGGCCGAAAGTTAACACGGGCTGGAAACGGCCAACGGAATAATGGGTCGTTAATGGGTATAAAGCGATACACTTTTCATTATGGGCCAGTTTCATCTCGGGCCTTTAATGGTCCGAGAGTTACAAAGGGCCTCATATGGGCTGAAATACATCATGGGCCATACATGGGCCAAAAGACATCATGGGCCATACATGGGCCAGAAGTTACAACAGGCTGGAATCATATTGGACGGCCCAGATGAAGCTACTGGGCTTAATTCCGATAGGCCGTAATGGGCCGGTAGTTAGCGGGTCGTAAATGGGCTATATACGAACAGGCCATTAACAGGCTTTCCATGGGCCGGCCCGTTACCTTTTGACCAAGTCAAACGGGTCGGCCTTTTCACCGGAATGGGCCTCTATTGGGCCGTGCCACGTGTCGACGTATCATAGGCGCCTCCTGTCCAATGAGTGGATGACATCTGCCCCAACGGTGAGCCAACATGTGTTTCCTCTCGCCAATGAGAATTTTACATGTGGAAAATACCCTTTGGTCTGGGCTGTTAACGGGTTATCGTATCCAAAACCGGACCCGATAGCTTAACGGTAACCTATTAGGGTGGATGCCACATGTCGGTCACCCTTGACAAAAGCACTTCTATGATGCACGATTTATCGTCATGGAAGTGGACACTTCTGTGATGATAATTTTGGTAATGTCATGGAACACTTCTACGACAGCACAGGTATGACTATCTTGATTCTGTCATAAAATCGTCATGGATGTACATGCATGACAGAAAATGTGACCTACTGTGACAAACACGTATCATCACAGAAGTGTCTTTTTTTGTAGTGTTTTCTCGTAGTTGTGGATGCTTGCGAGGGGGTTAATCATAATTAGGAGGTTTGTTCAAGTAAGAACAGCACCTAAGCACCGGTCCACCCACATATCAAATTATCGAAGTAGCGAACACAAATAAACCAACATGATGAAAGTGATATCGGTGTTAAAACCGGCAGATCTCGGGTAGGGGGTCCCGCACTGTGCATCTAAGGATCAATGGTAACAAGGGACGATGGGGACATGATGTTTACCCAGGTTCGGGCCCTCTTAAAGGAGGTAAAACCCTACGTCCTGCTTGATTATATTCGATGAGTATAAGGGTTACAAGAGTTTATCTACCTCGAGATCATAATGGCTAAGCCCTAGCTATCTAGCCTATGAGAATTCTGATACCTCTATGGACTAAACCCTTCGGTTTATATACACACTGGAGGGGCCTAGGGTTATACAGAGTCGGTTGTGGGGGAAGGAAATAACATATCCGAACACCAATCTTGCCATCCATGCATATAGGAGTCCTACCCAGACACGAGGGAAAGTCTTCTGCTTTTATCTTCATGGCCCGTCAGTCCGGCCATATCAAATAGTCCGGACACCCGAGCACCCCCTAATCCAGGACACCCTCAAGTGACTAGATGAAATTCCCGTGTACCCTTAAGAACGCTTTGCTTATCATAAGAGACCGTTTTGGCCTGTCCTTTGCCTCAAAAGGATTGGGCTATCTTGCTGCACTTTTGTTACTATTACCGTTACTTGCTCGTTACAAATTATCTTGCTATCAAACTACTCGCTACTTATAATTTCAGTGCTTGCAGAGAATACCTTGCTGAAAACCACTTGTCATTTCCTTCTGCTCCTCGTTGGGTTTGACACTCTTACTTATCTAAAGGACTACGATTGATCCCATATACTTGTGGGTCATAAAGGCTCTTTTCTGGTGCCATTGCCAGGGAGTGAAGCGCTCTTGGTAAGTGGAAATTGGTAAGGAAAAATTATTACTACGTGCTGAAATTTACTGTCATTTGTTACTATGGAAAACAATCCTTTGAGGGGTTTGTTCGGGGTATCTTCACCTCGAGCGGAACCACAATTAATTATTCCTCAACCTACTGCACCTACTAAAAATATTGGTTATGAAATTCTTTTGGGTATGATTGAACAACTGCTAGCTAATCCTTATGCAGGAGATGGAACCGAACATCCTGATATGCACTTGATATATGTGGAAGAAATTTGTGGATTATTTAAGCTTTCAGGTTTACCCAGAGATGAAGCTAAGAAGAAGGTTTTCCCTTTATCTTTGAAGGGAAAGGTATTGGCATGGCATAGGCTATGCCATGATATTGGATCTTGGAATTGGAATCGATTGAAATTGGAGTTTCACCAAAGAATTTATCCTATGCATCTAGTTCAGCATGATCGGAATTACATATATAATTTCTGGCCTCATGAAGGAGAAATTATTGCTCTAGCTTGGGGGAGGCTTAAGTCAATGTTATATTCATGCCCCAATCATGAGCTCTCAAGAGAAATTATCATTCAGAATTTTTATGCTCGGCTTTCTCATGAAGATTGATCCATGCTTGACACTTCTTGTACTGGTTCCTTTATGAAGAAGACTATTGATTTCCAGTGGGATCTTTTAGAAAGAATTAAACGCAACTCTGAAGATTGGGAACTCGACAAAGGTAAAGAGTCAGGTATTAAGCTTAAGTATGATTGTGTTAAATCCTTTATGAATACCGATGCTTTTCAAAAGTTTAGCACTAAATATGGACTTGACTCTGAGGTAGTAGCCTCCTTTTGTGAATCATTTGCTACTCATGTTGATCTCCCTAAGGAGAAGTGGTTTAAATATATTAAAGAAGAAATTAAAGAACCAATAATAGATAAAGATGAAACTATTATCTATAATGTTGATCCAGTTGTTCCTACTGCTTATATTTAAAAACCACCTTTCCCTGTTAGGATAAAGGAACATGCTAAATTTTCAACTATGGTCAATAAAAGCTATATTAGAACACCTAAAATAGCTGAACAAATCAAGGTTGAACCTAGTGTTGCTATGGTTAAAGATCTCTTGGTAGAAAATATAGATGGGCATGTTATTTACTTTTGTGATGAAGCTGCAAAACCCGATGAAAAAGATAAACACAGACCCGTTGTTGGCATGCCTGTTGTCTCAGTTAAAATAGGAGATCACTGTTATCATGGTTTATGTGACATAGGTGCTAGCGTGAGTGCTATTCCTTTTACCTTACATCAAGAAATTATGAATGATATAGCACCAGCTGAAATAGAAGACATAGATGTTACTATTAAACTTGCTAATAGAGACACCATCACACCACTTGGGATTGTTAGAGATGTTGAAGTCTTGTGCGAGAAAATAAAATACCCTACTGATTTTCTTGTTCTTGGTTCCCCACAAGATGACTTTTGTCCCATTATCTTTGGTAGACCTTTCTTGAACACCGTTAATGCTAAAATAGATTGTGAGAAACAAACTGTCGGTGTAAGTTTTGGTGATGAGTCTCATGATTTTAATTTTTCCAAGTTTAGTAGAAAGTATCATAAGAAAGAATTGCCTAGTAAGGATGAAATAATTTGTCTTGATTCTATTGTTATACCTCGTACTGATCCACTAGAACAATATTTGCTACACCATGAGAATGATATGCATATGCATGAAATAAATGAAATAAATAAGATTTTCTTTGAACAATATCCTCTGCTTAAACACAATTTGCCAATTGAAACTCTAGGAGGTCCTCCTCCACCTAAAGGTGATCCTGTGTTTGAATTAAAACAATTATCAGACACTTTAAAATATGCTTATCTTGATGAGAAAAATATATATCATGTTATTATTAGTGCTAACCTTTCAGAACATGAAGAAGAAAGATTATTAATGGTTCTGAAGAAGCACCAAGCTGCTATTGGGTATACTCTTGATGATTCAAAGGGCATTAGTCCCACTCTCTGTCAGCACAAAATTAATATGGAACCTGATGCTAAACCCGTTGTTGATCATCAACGGCGTTTGAATCCTAAAATGAAAGAAGTGGTAAGAACTGAAATATTAAAACTTCTAGAAGCAGGTATAATTTATCCTATAGCTGATAGTAGATGGGTAAGTCCTATTCATTTTGTCCCTAAGACGGGATGTATTACTGTTGTTCATAATGATAAGAATGAACTTATTCCACAAAGAATTGTTGCTGGCTACAGAATAGTAATGATTTTAGAAAATTAAATAAAGCAACTAGAAAAGATTATTACCCTTTGCCTTTTATTGATCAAATGCTAGAAAGATTGTCAAAGCACACACACTTTTGCTTCCTTGATGGATATTCTGGTTTTTCTCAAATACCTGTTTCACAACCTGATCAAGAGAAAACCACCTTTACTTGTCCTTTTGGAACTTATGCTTATAGACGTATGCCTTTTGGCTTATGCAATGCACCTGCTACCTTTCAAAGATGTATGACTGCCATATTCTCTGATTTTTGTGAAAAGATTGTTGAGGTTTTCATGTATGATTTCTCCGTATACTGAACTTCTTTTGATGATTGCTTAAGCAACCTTGATCGAGTTTTTGCAGAGATGCGAGCAAACTAATCTTGTCTTGAATTGGGAGAAGTGCCACTTTATGGTTAATGAAGGTATTGTCTTGGGACATAAAATTTTTGAATGAGGTATTGAGGTGGATAAAGCTAAAGTTGACGCAATCTATAAAATACCATGTCCTGAAGATATCAAAGGTATTCGTAGTTTCCTCAGTCATGCTGGTTTCTATAAGAGGTTTATTAAAGACTTCTCTAAAAAATTTAGGCCTCTTACAAATCTTTTACAAAAGGATGTTCCATTTGTTTTTGATGATGATTGTGTAGAACCCTTTGAAACACTTAAGAAAGCCTTAATTTTTGCACCCATTGGTCAACCACCTGATTGGAACTTACCTTTTGAAATTATGTGTGATGCTAGTGATTATGTTGTCGGTGTTTGTCGGTGTCAAAACCGGCGGATCTCGGGTAGGGGGTCCCGAACTGTGCGTTTAGGCGGATGGTAACAGGAGACAAGGGACACGATGTTTTTACCCAGGTTCGGGCCCTCTCGATGGAGGTAAAACCCTACTCCTGCTTGATTGATATTGATGATATGGATAGTACAAGAGTTGATCTACCACGAGATCAGAGAGGCTAAACCCTAGAAGCTAGCCTATGGTATGATTGTTGTTATTGTTCTTCTGTCCTACGGACTAAACCCTCCGGTTTATATAGACACCGGAGGGGGCTAGGGTTACACAGAGTCGGTTACAAGGAAGGAGATCTACATATCCGTATCGCCAAGCTTGCCTTCCACGCCAAGTAGAGTCCCATCCGGACACGGGACGAAGTCTTCAATCATGTATCTTCATAGTCCAACAGTCCGGCCAAAGGTTATAGTCCGGCTGTCCGGATACCCCCTAATCCAGGACTCCCTCAGTAGCCCCTGAACCATGCTTCAATGACGATGAGTCTGGTGCGCAGATTGTCTACGGCATTGCAAGGTGGGTTCCTCCGCCGAATACTTCATAGAAGATCTTGAACACGAGGATCGTGTCCGGCTCTGCAAAACAAGTTTCCACATACCTCTGTAGAGAGAATAACATTTCCACAAATCTAATCTGCTGACGTATTCCGTGATGTGACATCACACCACAGCCAAGCCTTTATTCAAATCGTTTTTTACAGCCAACCTCAGCGCGTTTCACGAGGTGGTTTCCTTGGCACGTCTTGTCGAAGCAGAATCATGCCCCCTTATCGCGGGATTCTCATCAATACGGACGTGGGTAACCCAACCGCCCCATCAATTATGGCGCTTGGGGGATAAGCGAGTTTTACCAGGCTAGCGGGGATGCATAGTTTCGTCCGCCCATATAAAGGGATAAGATTTCACCTTCTTCTACCCACGCCTTCTTCCTCATTGCTCATCCATTCTTGCGCACTCGAGCTCCAGCGCCCAAGTCCACATCTTCCTTCTCAACCTTCCCCAGTCATGTCCGGAGCGGGAGGCAAGTGGATGGTCTCCTCCATCACGAAGGGACACATCAAGAAGCTGAGGGGAGCCGGATATCTGTCCGAAGATATCGCACACCGGCTGCCAGCTGCAGGGCAGATCGTCCCCATCCCGGAACCTCACGAAAGGGTGGTCTTCCTTACCCACTTCGTCCGCGGACTGGGGTTTCCCCTCCATCCATTTGTTCGCAGCCTTATGTTCTACTTGTTGGGGAACGTAGCAATTTCAAAAAAATTCCTACGCACATGCAAGATCATGGTGATGCATAGCAACGGGAGGGGAGAGTGTTGTCCACGTACCCTCATAGACCGAAAGCATAAGCGTTATAACAATGCGGTTGATGTAGTCGTACGTCTTCACGGCCCGGCCGATCAAGCACCGAAACTACGGCACCTCCGAGAACTAGCACACGTTCAGCTCGATGACGATCCTCGGACTCCGATCCAGCAAAGTGTCGGGGAAGAGTTCCGTCAGCACGACGGCGTGGTGACGATCTTGATGTTCTACCGTCGCAGGGCTTCGCCTAAGCACTGCTACAATATATTATCGAGGATTATGGTGGAGGGGGGAAACCTGCACACGGCTAAGAGATCTCAAGGATCAATTGTTGTGTCTAGAGGTGCCCCCCTGCCCCCGTATATAAAGGAGCAAGGGGGGAGGCGGCCGGCCTAGGAGGAGGGCGCGCCAAGGGGGGAAAGGGGGCCGCACCCCTTGTCCAATTCGGACCAGAGGGGGGCGCGCACCTCCTTCCTTTTGGCCTCTCTCCTCTATTCCCGTATGGCCCAATAAGGCCCATATACTCCCCGGCGAATTGCCGTAACTCTCCGGTACTCCGAAAAATACCCGAATCACTCGGAACCTTTCCGATGTCCGAATATAGTCGTACAATATATCGATCTTTACGTCTCGACCATTTTGAGACTCCTCGTCATGTCCCCGATCTCATCCGGGACTCCGAACTCCTTTGGTACATCAAAACTCATAAACTCATAATATAACTGTCATCGAAACCTTAAGCGTGCGGACCCTATGGGTTCGAGAACTATGTAGACATGACCGAGACACGTCTCCGGTCAATAACCAATAGCGGAACCTGGATGCTCATATTGGCTCCCACGTATTCTATGAAGATCTTTATCGGTCAGACCGCATAACAACATACGTTGTTCCCTTTGTCATCGGTATGTTACTTGTCCGAGATTCGATCGGCGGTGTCTCAATACCTAGTTCAATCTCGTTACCTGCAAGTCTCTTTACTTGTTCTGTAATACATCATCTCACAACTAACTCATTAGTTGCAATGCTTGCAAGGCTTAAGTGATGTGTATTACCGAGAGGGCCCAGAGATACCTCTCCGACAATCAGAGTGACAAATCCTAATCTCGAAATACGCCAACCCAACAAGTACCTTTGGAGACACCTGTAGAGCACCTTTATAATCACCCAGTTACGTTGTGACGTTTGGTAGCACACAAAGTGTTCCTCCGGTAAACGGGAGTTGCATAATCTCATAGTCATAGGAACATGTATAAGTCATGAAGAAAGCAATAGCAACATACTAAACGATCAAGTGCTAAGATAACGGAATGGGTCATGTTAATCACATCATTCTCCTAATGATGTGATCCCGTTAATCAAATAACAACTCTTTGTCCATGGTTAGGAAACATAACCATCTTTGATTAACGAGCTAGTCAAGTAGAGGCATACTAGTGACACTCTGTTTGTCTATATATTCACACATGTATTATGTTTCCGGTTAATACAATTCTAGCATGAATAATAAACATTTATCATGAAATAAGGAAATAAATAATAACTTTATTATTGCCTTTAGGGCATATTTCCTTCAGTCTCCCACTTGCACTAGAGTCAATAATCTAGTTCACATCGCCATGTGATCTAACATCAATAGTTCACATCTTTATGTGGTTAACACCCATAGTTCACATCGATATGTGACCAACACCCAAAGGGTTTACTAGAGTCAGTAATCTAGTTCACATTTCTATGTGATTAACACCCAAAGAGTACTAAGGTGTGATCATGTTTTGCTTGTGAGATAATTTTAGTCAACGGGTCTGTCATATTCAGATCCGTAAGTATTTTGCAAATATCTATGTCAACAATGCTCTTGCACGGAGCTACTCTAGCTAATTGCTCCCACTTTCAATATGTATCTAGATTGAGACTTAGAGTCATCTAGATCAATGTCAAAAACTTGCATCGACGTAACCCTTTACGACGAACCTTTTTGTCACGTCCATAATCGAGAAACATATCCTTATTCCACTGAGGATAATTTTGACTATTGTCTAGTGATCTACTCCTAGATCACTATTGTACTCCCTTGCCAAAATCAGTGTAGGGTATACAATAGATCTGGTACACAGCATGGCATACTTTATAGAACCTATGGCTAAAGCATAGGGAATGACTTTCATTCTATTTCTATCTTCTACCGTGGTCGGGATTTGAGTCTTACTCAATTTCACACCTTGTAACACAGGCAAGAACTCTTTCTTTGACTGTTCCATTTTGAACTACTTTAAAATCTTGTCAAGGTATGTACTCATTGAAAAAACTTATCAAGCGTCTTGATCTATCTCTATAGATCTTGATGCTCAATATGTAAGCAGCTTCACTGAGGTCTTTCTTTGAAAAACTCCTTTCAAACACTCCTTTATGATTTGCAGAATAATTCTACGTTATTTCCGATCAACAATATGTCATTCACATATACTTATCAGAAATGTTGTAGTGCTCCCACTCACTTTCTTGTAAATACAGGCTTCACCGCAAGTTTGTATAAAATTATATGCTTTGATCAACTTATCAAAGTGTGTATTCCAACTCCGAGATGCTTGCACCAGTCCATAGATGGATCGCTGGAGCTTGCATATTTTGTTAACACCTTTAGGATTGACAAAACCTTCTGGTTGCATCATATACAACTCTTCTTTAAGAAATCCATTTAAGGATTGCAGTTTTGTTATCCATTTGCCAGATTTCATAAAATGCGGCAATTGCTAACATGATTCGGACAGACTTTAAGCATTGATACGAGTGAGAAAATCTCATCGTAGTCAACACCTTGAACTTTGTCAAAAACCTTTTTTGACAAGTCTAGCTTTGTAGATAATAACACTACTATCAGCGTCCATCTTCCTCTTGAAGATCCATTTAATCTCAATGGCTTGCCGATCATCGGGCAAGTCAACCAAAGTCCATACTCTGTTCTCATACATGGATCGCATCTCAGATTTCATGGCCTCAAGCCATTTTGCGGAATTTGGGCTCATCATCGCTTCCTCATAGTTTGTAGGTTCGTCATGGTCAAGTAGCATGACCTCCAAAATAGGATTACCGTACCACTCTGGTGCGGATCTCACTCTAGTTTACCTACGAGATTCGGTAGTAACTTGATCTGAAGTTACATGATCATCATCATTATCTTCCTCACTAATTGGTGTAGTAGTCACAGGAACAGATTTCTGTGATGAACTACTTTCCAATAAGGGAGAAGGTACAATTACCTTATCAAGTTCTACTTTCCTCCCACTCACTTCTTTCGAGAGAAGCTCCTTCTCTAGAAATGATCCATTCTTAGCAACGAATATATTGCCTTCGGATCTGTGATAGAAGGTGTACCCAACAATAACTTTTTGGGTATCATATGAAGACATATTTCTCCGATCTGGGTTTGAGCTTATCAGGATGAAACTTTTTCATATAAGCATCACAACCCCAAACTTTAAGAAACGACAACTTTGGTTTCTTGCCAAACCACAGTTCAGATTGTGTCGTCTCAACTGACTTAGATGGTGCCCCTTTTTAATGTGAATGCAGTTGTCTTTAATGCATAACCCCAAAAACAGTAGTGGTAAATCGGTAAGAAACATCATAGATTGCACTATATCCAATGAAGTACGATTATGACGTTCGGACACACCATTATGCTATGGTGTTCCAGGTGGCGTGAGTAGTGAAACTATTTCACATTGTTTTAACTGAAGACCAAACTCGTAACTCAAATACTCTTCTCCATGATCAGATCGTAGAAACTTTATTTTCTTGTTACGATGATTTTCCACTTCACTCTGAAATTATATGAACTTTTCAAATGTTTCAGACTTCTTATTTCATTAAGTAGATATACCCATATCTGCTCAAATCATCTATGAAGGTTAGAAAATAATGATACCTGCTGCAAGCTTTAATATTCATCGGACCACATACATCAGTATGTATGATTTCCAACAAATCTGTTGCTTGCTCCATTGTTTCGGAGAACGGCGTTTTAGTCATCTTGCCCAAGAGACATGGTTCGCAAGCATCAAGTGATTCATAATCAAGTGATTACAAAATCCCATCAGCATGGAGTTTCTTCATGCGCTTTACACCAATATGACTTAAACGGCAGTGCCACAAATAAGTTGCACTATCATTATTAACTTTGCATCTTTTGGCTTCAATATTATGAATATGTGTATCACTACGATCGAGATCCAACAAACCATTTTCGTTGGTGTGTATGACCATAGAAGGTTTTATTCATGTAAACAGAACAACAATTGTTCTCTAACTTAAATGAATAACCATATTGCAATAAACATGATCAAATCATATTCATGCTCAACGCAAACACCAAATAACACTTATTTAGTTTCAACACTAATCCCGAAAGTATAGGGAGAGTGCGATGATGATCATATCAATCTTGGAACTACTTCCAACACACATCGTCACCTCGACTTTTACTAGTTTCTGTTTATTCTGCAACTCCCGTTTCGAGTTACTATTCTTAGCAACTGAACTAGTATCAAATGCCGAGGGGTTGCTATAAACACTAGTAAAGTACACATCAATAACATGTATAACCAATATACCTTTGTTCACTCTGCCATCCTTCTTATCCACCAATTAATTGGGGTAGTTCCGCTTCTAGTGACCAGTCCCTTTGCAGTAGAAGCACTCAGTCTCAGGCTTAGGTCCAGACTTGGGCTTCTTCACTTGAGCATCAACTTGCTTGTCGTTCTTCTTGAAGTTCCCCTTCTTCCCTTTGCCCTTTTCTTGAAACTAGTGGTCTTGTTAACCATCAACACTTGATGTTTTTCTTGATTTCTACCTTCGTTGATTTCAGCATCACGAAGAGCTTGGGAATTACTTTCATCATCCCTTTGCATATTATAGTTCATCACGAAGTTCTACTAACTTGGTGATGGTGACTAGAGAATTCTGCCAATCACTATTTTATCTGGAAGATTAACTCCCACTTGATTCAAGCGATTGTAGTACCCAGACAATCTGAGCACATGCTCACTGCTTTAGTGATTCTCCTCCATCTTTTAGCTATAGAACTTGTTGGAGACTTCATATCTCTCAACTCGGGTATTTGCTTGAAATATTAACTTCAACTTCTGGAACATCTCATATGGTCCATGACGTTCAAAACGTCTTTGAAGTCCCGATTCTAAGCCGTTAAGCATGGTGCACTAAACTATCAAGTAGTCATCATATTAAGCTAGCCAAACATTCATAACGTCTGTATCTGCTCCTGTAATAGGTCTGTCACCTAGCGGTGCATCAAGGACATAATTCTTCTGTGCAGCAATGAGGATAAACCTCAGATCACGGATCCAATCCGCATCATTGCTACTAACATCTTTCAACTTAGTTTTCTCTAGGAACATATCAAAATAAACACAGGGAAGCAACAATGCAAGCTATTGATCTACAACATAATTTGCAAAATACTATCAGGACTAAGTTCATGATAAATTTAAGTTCAATTTAATCATATTACTTAAGAACTCCCACTTAGACAGACATCCCTCTAATCCTCTAAGTGATCATGTGGTCCATATCAACTAAACCATGTCCGATCAGCACGTGAGATGGAGTAGTTTTAACGGTGAACATCACTATGTTGATCATATCTACTATATGATTCACGCTCAACCTTTCGGTCTCCGTGTTCTGAGGCCATATCTGTTATATGCTAGGCTCGTCAAGTTTAACCTGAGTATTCCGCGTGTGCAACTGTTTTGTTCCCGTTGTATTTGAACGTAGAGCCTATCACACCCGATCATCACGTGGTGTCTCAGCACGAAGAACTTTCGCAACGGTGCATACTCAGGGAGAACACTTATACCTTGATAATTTAGTGAGAGATCATCTTATAAAGCTACCGTTGAACTAAGCAAAATAAGATGTATAAATGATAAACATCACATGCAATCAAAAAAAATATGTGACATGATATGGCCATGATCATCTTGCGCCTTTGATCTCCATTTCCAAAGTACCGTCATGATCTCCATCGTCACCGGCATGACACCATGATCTCCATCATCTTGATCTATATCAATGTGTCGTCACATGGTCGTCTCGCCAACAATTGCTCTTGCAACTATTGCTATCGCATAGCGATAAAGTAAAGCAATTATTTGGCGCTTGCATCTTATGCAATAGAGAGACAACCATAAGGCTTTTGCCAGTTGCCGATAACTTCAAAAAACATGATCATCTTATACAACAACTTATATCTCATCATGTCTTGACCATATCACATCACAACATGCCCTGCAAAAACAAGTTAGACGTCCTTTACTTTGTTGTTGCAAGTTTTACGTGGCTGCTACGGGCTGAGCAAGAACCGTTCTTACCTACGCATCAAAACCACAATGATAGTTTGTCAAGTTGGTGCTGTTTTAACCTTCACAAGGACCGGGCGTAGTCACACTCGATTCAACTAAAGTTGAAGAAACTGACACCCGCTAGTCACCTGTGTGTTGGGGATCGTAGCAGAAATTAAAAAAATTCTACGCATCACCAAGATCAATCTATGGAGTATTCTAGCAACGAGGGGAATAGGAGTGCATCTACATACCCTTGTAGATCGCGAGCGGAAGCGTTCAAGTGAACGGGGATGATGGAGTCGTACTCGCCGTGATCCAAATCACCGATGACCAAGTGCCGAACGGACAGCACCTCCGCGTTCAACACACGTACGGTTGGGAAGACGTCTCCTCCTTCTTGATCCAGCAAGGGGGGAGGAGAGGTTGATGAAGATCTAGCAGCACGACGGCGTGGTGGTGGATGCAGCAGGATCCCGGCAGGGCTTCGCCAAGCACAAGCGGGGAGGAGAGGTGTTACGGAGGGAGAGGGAGGCACCAAGAGCAAGGTGCGGCTGCCCTCCCTCCCTTCCACTATATATAGGGGCTAGGGGGGCGCATGCCCCCTTGGAGATCCCATCTAAAAGGGGGGGGCGGCCCCTGGGGGCAACGGCCCCCTTAGGGTTTCCAACGAGGGGGGCGCATGCCCCCTCGGAGGGCAACGGCCCCCTAGGGTTTCCAACCCTAGGTGCCTTGGGCCCTTGGGTGGGGCGCACCAGCCCATCAGGGGCTGGTTCCCACGCCACTTCAGCCCATGGGGCCCTCCGGGATAGGTGGCCCCATCCGGTGGACCCCCGGGACCCTTCCGGTGGTCCCGGTACAATACCGGTAACCCTCGAAAGCTTCCTGCTGGCCGAAACTGGACTTCCTATATATAAATCTTTACTTCCGGACCATTCCGAAACTCCTCGTGACGTCCGGGATCTCATCCGAGACTCCGAAAAACTTTTGGGTTACTGCATACTAATATCTCTACAACCCTAGCGTCACCGAACCTTAAGTGTGTAGACCCTACGGGTTCGGGAGACACACAGACATGACCGAGACGCCTCTCCGGTCAATAACCAACAGCGGGATCTGGATACCCATGTTGGCTCCCACATTCTCCTCGATGATCTCATCGGATGAACCATGATGTCGAGGACTTAATCAATCCCGTATTCAATTCCCTTTGTGAATCGGTACGTTACTTGCCCGAGACTCGATCGTCGGTATCCCAATACCTTGTTCAATATCGTTACCGGCAAGTCACTTTACTCGTACCGTAATGCATGATCCCGTGACCAACCCCTTGGTCACATTGAGCTCATTATGATGATGCATTACCAAGTGGGCCCAGAGATACCTCTCCATCATACGGAGTGACAAATCCCAGTATCGATTCGTGCCAACCCAACAGACACTTTCGGAGATACCTGTAGTGCACCTTTATAGCCACCCAGTTACGTTGTGACGTTTGATACACCCAAAGCACTCCTACGGTATCCGGGAGTTGCACAATCTCATGGTCTAAGGAAATGATACTTGACATTAGAAAAGCTCTCACAAAATGAACTTACACGATCTTTGTGCTATGCTTAGGTTTGGGTCTTGTCCATCACATCATTCTCCTAATGATGTGATCCCGTTATCAATGACATCCCCATGTCCATAGCCAGGAAACCATGACTATATGTTGATCAACGAGCTAGTCAACTAGAGGCTCACTAGGGACACATTGTGGTCTATGTATTCACACATGTATTACGATTTCTGGATAATACAATTATAGCATGAATAATAGACAATTATCATGAACAAGGAAATATAATAATCATTTTATTATTGCCTCTAGGGCATATTTCCAACAGTGTCCCACTTGCACTAGAGTCAATCATCTAGTTACATTGTGATGAATTGAACACCCATGGAATTCTGGTGTTGATCATGTTTTGCTCTAGGGAGAGGTCTGGTCAACGGATCTGCTACATTCAGGTCTGTATGTACTTTACAAATTTCTATGTCTCCATTTTGAACACTTTCACGAATGGAATTGAAGCGATGCTTGATATGCCTGGTCTTCCTAAGAAACCTGGGCTCCTTGGCAAGGGCAATAGCTCTAGTGTTGTCACAGAAGAGAGTCATCGGCCCCGGCGCATTGGGTATGACTCCTAGGTCGGTGATGAACTCCTTCACCCAGATTGCTTCTTGTGCTACCTCCGAGGCTGCCATGTATTCTGCTTCACATGTAGATCCCGCCATGATGCTTTGCTTGCAACTGCACCAGCTTACTGCCCCACCATTCAAAATATACACGTATCCGGTTTGTGACTTAGAGTCATCCAGATCTATGTCGAAGCTAGCGTCGACGTAACCCTTTACGACGAGCTGTTCGCCACCTCCATAAACGAGAAACATATCCTTGGTCCTTTTCAGGTACTTCAGGATGTTTTTGACCGTTGTCCAGTGTTCCTTGCCGGGATTACTTTGGTACCTACCTACCAAACTTACGGCAAGGTTTACATCAGGTCTGGTACACAGCAGGGCATACATAATAGACCCTATGGCTGAGGCATAGGGGATGACACTCATCTCTTCTATATCTTCTGCCGTGGTCGGGCATTGAGCCGTGCTCAATCGCACACCTTGCTACAGGCAAGAACCCCTTCTTGGACTGATCCATATTAAACTTCTTCAATATCTTGTCAAGGTACATACTTTATGAAAGACCGATGAGGCGTCTCGATCTATCTCTATAGATCTTGATGCCTAATATATAAGCAGCTTCTCCAAGGTCCTTCATTGAAAAACACTTGTTCAAATAGGCCTTTATGCTTTCCAAAAATTCTATATCATTTCCCATCAACAGTATGTCATCCACATATAATATGAGAAATGCTACAGAGCTCCCACTCACTTTCTTGTAAACGCAGGCTTCTCCATAAGTCTGCATAAACCCAAATGCTTTGATCATCTCATCAAAGCGAATGTTCCAACTCCGAGATGCTTGCACCAGCCCATAAATCGAGCGTTGGAGCTTGCACACCTTGTCAGCATTCTTAGGATCGACAAAACCTTCCGGCTGCATCATATACAATTCTTCCTTAAGGAAACCATTAAGGAATGCCGTTTTGACGTCCATTTGCCATATCTTATAATCATAGAATGCGGCAATTGCTAACATGATTCAAATGGACTTCAGCTTCGCTACGGGTGAGAAAGTCTCATCGTAGTCAACCCCTTGAACTTGTCGATAACCCTTAGCGACAAGCCGAGCTTTATAGATGGTTACATTACCATCCGCGTCTGTCTTCTTCTTAAAGATCCATTTATTTTCTATGGCTCGCCGATCTTCGAGCAAGTCAGTCAAAGTCCATACTTTGATTTCATACAAGGATTCTATCTCGGATTTCATGGCTTCCAGACATTTGTCGGAATCCGGGCCCGCCATCGCTTCTTCATAGTTCGAAGGTTCACCATTGTCTAACAACATGATTTCCAAGACAAGGTTGTCGTACCACTCTGGTGCGGAACGTGTCCTTGTGGACCTACGAAGTTCAGTAGCAACTTGATCTGAAGTTTCATGATCATCATCATTAACTTCCTCTCTAGTCGGTGCAGGCACCTCAAGAACATTTTCTTGAGCTGCGCCAGTCTCCAGTTAAAGAGGCAATACTTCATCAAGTTCTACTTTCCTCCCAGTTACTTCTTTCAAGAGAAACTCTTTCTCTAGAAAGGATCCATTCTTGGCAACAAAGATCTTGCCTTCGGATCTTAGGTAGAAGGTATACCCAATAGTTTCTTTAGGGTATCCTATGAAGACGCATTTTTCCGATTTGGGTTCGAGCTTTTCAGGTTGAAGTTTCTTGACATAAGCATCGCATCCCCAAACTTTTAGAAACGACGGCTTAGGTTTCTTCCCGAACCATAATTCATACGGTGTCGTCTCAACGGATTTTGACGGAGCCCTATTTAAAGTGATGCGGCAATCTAAAGCATATCCCCAAAATGACAACGGTAGATCGGTAAGAGACATCATAGATCGCACCATATCCAATAGAGTGCAATTACGACGTTCGGACACACCATTACGCTGAGGTGTTCCAGGCAGCGTGAGTTGTGAAACTATTCCACATTTCCTTAAGTGCGTGCCAAATTCGTGACTCAAGTATTCTCCCCCACGATCTGATCGCAAGAACTTGATTTTTCTGTCACGTTGATTCTCAACTTCACTCTGAAATTCCTTGAACTTTTCAAAGGTCTCAGACTTGTGTTTCATTAAGTAGACATACCCATATCTACTCAAGTCATCAGTGAAGGTGAGAACATAACGATAGCCACCGCGAGCCTCAACACTCATTGGACCGCACACATCAGTATGTATGATTTCCAATAAGTTGGTTGCTCGCTCCATTGTTCCTGAGAACGGAGTCTTGGTCATTTTACCCATGAGGCATGGTTCGCACGTGTCAAATGATTCATAATCAAGAGACTCTAAAAGTCCATCTGCATGGAGCTTCTTCATGCGTTTGACACCTATGTGACCAAGGCGGGAGTGCCACAAGTATGTGGGACTATCATTATCAACCTTACATCTTTTGGTATTCACACTATGAATATGTGTAGCATTATGCTCGAGATTCATTAAGAATAAACCATTCACCATCGGAGCATGACCATAAAACATATCTCTCATATAAATAGAACAACCATTATTCTCGGATTTAAATGAGTAGCCATCTTGAATTAAACGAGATCCTAATACAATGTTCATGCTCAAAGCTGGCACTAAATAACAATTATTGAGGCTTAAAACTAATCCTGTAGGTAAATGTAGAGGTAGCATGCCGACAGCGATCACATCGACCTTGGAACCATTCCCGACGCGCATCGTCACCTCGTCCTTCGCCAGTCTCCGCTTATTCCGCAGCTCCTGCTTTGAGTTACAAATGTGAGCAACCGCACCGGTATCAAATACCCAGGAGCTACTACGAGTACTGGTAAGGTACACATCAATTACATGTATATCACATATACCTTTCGTGATCCCGGCCTTCTTGTCCGCTAAGTATTTGGGGCAGTTCCGCTTCTAGTGACCACTTTCCTTACAATAAAAACACTCAGTCTCGGGCTTGGGTCCATTCTTTGGCTTCTTCCCGGCAGCTTGCTTACCAGGCGCGGCAACTCCCTTGCCGTCCTTCTTGAAGTTCTTCTTACCCTTGCCTTTCTTGAACTTAGTGGTTTTATTCACCATCAACACTTGATGTTCCTTTTTGACTTCTACCTCTACTGATTTCAGCATTGCAAATACTTCAGGAATGGTCTTTTCCATCCCCTGCATATTGAAGTTCATCACAAAGCTCTTGTAGCTCGGTGGAAGCGACTGAAGGATTCTGTCAATGACCGCGTCATCCGGGAGATTAACTCCCAGCTGAGTCAAGCGGTTATGCAACCCAGACATTTTGAGTATGTGCTCGCTGACAGAACTATTTTCCTCCATCTTACAGCTGAAGAACTTGTCGGAGACTTCCTATCTCTCGACCCGGGCATGAGCTTGAAAAACCATTTTTAGCTCTTCGAACATCTCATATGCTCCGTGTCTCTCAAAACGCTTTTGGAGCCCCGGTTCTAAGCTGTAAAGCATGCCGCACTGAACGAGGGAGTAATCATTAGCACGTGTCTGCCAAGCGTTCATAACATCTTGGTTCTATGGGATGGGTGCGTCACCTAGCGGTGCTTCTAGGACATAATCTTTCTTGGCAGCTATGAGGATGATCCTCAGGTTCCGGACCCAGTCTGTATAGTTGTTGCCATCGTCTTTCAGCTTGGTTTTCTCTAGGAACGCGTTGAAGTTGAGGACAACGTGGACCATTTGATCTACAAGACATATTGTAAAGATTTTAGACTAAGTTCATGATAATTAAGTTCATATAATCAAATTATTCAATGAACTCCCACTCAGATAGACATCCCTCCAGTCATCTAAGTATAACATGATTCGAGTTAACTAGGCCGTGTCTGATCATCACGTGAGACGGACTAGTCAACATTGGTGAACATCTTCATGTTGATCGTATCTTCTATACGACTCATGCTCGACCTTTCGGTCTTCTGTGTTCCGAGGCCATGTCTGTACATGCTAGGCTCGTCAAGTCAACCTAAGTGTATTCCGTGTGTAAATCTATCTTACACCCGTTGTATTCGAACGTTAGAATCTATCACACCCGATCATCATGTGGTGCTTCGAAACAACGAACCTTCGCAACGGTGCACAATTAGGGGGAACACTTTCTTGAAATTATTACGAGGGGTCATCTTATTTAAGCTACCGTCGTTCTAAGCAAATAAGATGTAAAACATGATAAACATCACATGCAATCAAATAGTGACATGATATGGCCAATATCATTTGCTCCTTTGATCTCCATCTTCGGGGCTCCATGATCATCGTTGTCACCGGCATGACACCATGATCTCCATCATCATGATCTCCATCATCGTGTCTTCTTGAAGTTGTCTCATCATCTATTACTTCTACTACTATGGCTAACGCTTTAGCAATAAAGTAAAGTAATTACATGACGTTTATGTTGACACGCAGGTCATGAATAAATAAAGACAACTCCTATGGATCTTGCCGGTTGTCATACTCATCGACATGTAAGTCGTGATTCCTATTACAAGAACATGATCAATCTCATACATCACATATATCATTCATCATTCATCACAACCTTTGGCCATATCACATCACAAAACACTTGCTGCAAAAACAAGTTAGACGTCCTCTAATTGTTGTTGCAAGTTTTTACGTGGCCGCTATAGGTTTCTAGCAAGAACGTTTCTTACCTACGCCAAAACCACAACGTGAATTGCCAATTTCTATTTACCCTTCATAAGGACCCTGTTCATCGAATCCGATCCGACTAAAGTGGGAGAGACAGACACCCGCCAGCCACCTTATGCAACTTGTGCATGTCAGTCGGTGGAACCGGTCTCACATAAGGGTACGTGTAAGGTTGGTCCGGGCCGCTTCATCCTACGATGCCGCCGAATCAATATAAGACTAGTAATGGCATGCAAATTGACAATATCGATGCCCACAACTACTTTGTGTTCTACTCGTGCATAGTAACTACGCATAGACCTAGCTCATGATGCCACTGTTGGGGATCGTAGCAGAAATTAAAAAAATTCTATGCATCACCAAGATCAATCTATGGAGTATTCTAGCAACGAGGGTAATAGGAGTGCATCTACATACCCTTGTAGATCGCGAGCGGAAGCGTTCAAGTGAACGGGGATGATGGAGTCGTACTCGCCGTGATCCAAATCACTGATGACCAAGTGCCGAACGGACAGCACCTCCGCGTTCAACACACGTATGGTTGGGAAGACGTCTCCTCCTTCTTGATCCAGCAAGGGGGAAGGAGAGGTTGATGAAGATCCGGCAGCACGACGGCGTGGTGGTGGATGCAGTAGGATCCCGGCAGGGCTTCGCCAAGCACAAGCGGGGAGGAGAGGTGTTACGGAGGAAGAGGGAGGCGCCAAGAGCAAGGTGCAGCTGCCCTCCCTCCCTTCCACTATATATAGGGGCTAGGGGGCGCATGCCCCCTTGGAGATCCCATCTAAAAGGGGGGCGGCGGCGGCCCCTGGGGGCAACGGCCCCCTTAGGGTTTCCAACCAGGGGGGCGCATGCCCCCTCGGGGGGCAACGGCCCCCTAGGGTTTCCAACCCTAGGCGCCTTGGGCCCTTGGGTGGGGCGCACCAACCCATCAGGGGCTGGTTCCCACGCCACTTCAGCCCATGGGGCCCTCCGGGATAGGTGGCCCCATCCGGTGGACCCCTGGGACCCTTCCGGTGGTCCCGGTACAATACCGGTAACCCCCGAAACCTTCCCGCTGGCTGAAACTGGACTTCCTATATATAAATCTTTACCTCCGGACCATTCCGGAACTCCTCGTGACGTCCGGGATCTCATCCGGGAATCCGAAAAACTTTCGGGTTACTGCATACTAATATCTCTACAACCCTAGCGTCACCGAACCTTAAGTGTGTAGACCCTACGGGTTCGGGAGACACGCAGACATGACCGAGACGCCTCTCCGGTCAATAACCAATAGCGGGATCTGGATACCCATGTTGGCTCCCACATGCTCCTCGATGATCTCATCGGATGAACCATGATGTCAAGGACTTAATCAATCCTGTATTCAATTCCCTTTATCAATCGGTACGTTACTTGCCCGAGACTCAATCGTCGGTATCCCAATACCTTGTTCAATCTCGTTACCGGCAAGTCACTTTACTCGTACCGTAATGCATGATCCCGTGACCAACCCCTTGGTCACATTGAGCTCATTATGATGATGCATTACCGAGTGGGCCCAGAGATACCTCTCCGTCATACGGAGTGACAAATCCCAGTCTCGATTCGTGCCAACCCAACGGACACTTTCGGAGATACCCGTAGTGCACCTTTATAGCCACCCAGTTACGTTGTGACGTTTGATACACCCAAAGCACTCCTACGGTATCCGGGAGTTGCACAATCTCATGGTCTAAGGAAATGATACTTGACATTAGAAAAGCTCTCACAAAACGAACTTACACGATCTTTGTGCTATGCTTAGGTTTGGGTCTTGTCCATCACATCATTCTCCTAATGATGTGATCCCATTATCAATGACATCCCCATGTCCATAGCCAGGAAACCATGACTATCTGTTGATCAACGAGCTAGTCAACTAGAGGCTCACTAGGGACACATTGTGGTCTATGTATTCACACATGTATTACGATTTCCGGATAATACAATTATAGCATGAATAATAGACTATTATCATGAACAAGGAAATATAATAGTAATTTTATTATTGCCTCTAGGGCATATTTCCAACACTGTGTGCATAGCACGGCGGTAAAACCAGTCTCGCGTAAGCGTACGCGTAATGTCAGTCCGGGCCGCTTCATCCAACAATACCGCCGAACCAAAGTATGACATGCTGGTAAGCAGTATGACTTATATCGCGCACAACTCACTTGTGTTCTACTCGTGCATATAACATCAACACATAAAACCTGGCTCTGATACCACTGTTGGGGAACGTAGCAATTTCAAAAAAATTCCTACGCACACGCAAGATCATGGTGATGCATAGCAACGAGAGGGGAGAGTGTTGTCCACGTATCCTCATAGACCGAAAGCGGAAGCGTTATAACAACGCGGTTGATGTAGTCGTACGTCTTCACGGCCCGACCGATCAAGCACCGAAACTACGGCACCTCCGAGTTCTAGCACACGTTCAGCTTGTTGACGATCCCCGGACTCCGATCTAGCAAAGTGTTGGCGAAGAGTTCCGTCAGCACGACGGCATGGTGACGATCTTGATGTTCTAGCGTCGCAGGGCTTCGCCTAAGCACTGCTACAATATATTATCGAGGATTATGGTGGAGGGGGGCGCCGCACACGGCTAAGAGATCTCAAGGATCAATTGTTGTGTCTACAGGTGCCCCTTGCCCCCGTATATAAAGGAGCAAGGGGGGAGGCGGCCGTCCTAGGAGGAGGGCGCGCCAAGGGGGGGAGTCCTACTCCCACCGGGAGTAGGACTCCTCCTTCCCTTGTTGGAGTAGGAGAGAAGGAAAGAGGGGGAGAGGAACAAGGAAAAGGGGGCCGCACCCCTTGTCCAATTCGGACCAGAGGGAGGCGCGCGCCTCCTTCCTTTTGGCCTCTCTCCTCTATTCCTGTATGGCCCAATAAGGCCCATATACTCCCCAACGAATTCCTGTAACTCTCCGGTACTCCGAAAAATACCCGAATCACTCGGAACCTTTCCGATGTCCGAATATAGTCGTCCAATATATCGATCTTTACGTCTCGACCATTTCGAGACTCCTTGTCATGTCCCCGATCTCATCCGGGACTCCGAACTCCTTCGGTACATCAAAACTCATAAACTGATAATATAACTGTCATCGAAACCTTAAGCGTGCGGACCCTACGGGTTCGAGAACTATGTAGACATGACCGAGACACATCTCCGATCAATAACCAATAGCGGAACCTGGATGCTCATATTGGCTCCCACATATTCTACGAAGATCTTTATTGGTCAGACCGCATAACAACATACGTTGTTCCCTTTGTCATCGGTATGTTACTTGCCCGAGATTCGATCGTCGGTATCTCAATACCTAGTTCAATCTCGTTACCGGCAAGTCTCTTTACTCGTTCTGTAATACATCATCTCACAACTAACTCATTAGTTGCAATGCTTGCAAGGCTTAAGTGATGTGCATTACCGAGAGGGCCCAGAGATACCTCTCCGACAATCGGAGTGACAAATCCTAATCTCGAAATACGCCAACCCAATAAGTACCTTTGGAGACACTTATAGAGCACCTTTATAATCACCTAGTTATGTTGTGACGTTTGGTAGCACACAAAGTGTCGTGGTTTTGACACGGCAGATGTCCTAGAGAAAGGACTTAGTCGTGGAGCCATCGCGACGGGTTAGCTTGAAGGGGTTAAAGCGGACACAAGGACGCAAGAGAGTTTATACTAGTTCGGCCCCTTCAAGGAAGGTAAAAGCCTACGTCTAGTTGTGATGGATTTGATGGGGTTTTGATGACTAGGGAGCAAGCAAGCTTCGCCTATGTCTCGAGTTGTTGTCTGTCCCCCTGAACCGCCGCCGGGTCGTCCCCTTATATACACGGGTGATGCATGCCGGTTCAGAGAGTCCCAACACCGGTTCATACTCGTATCCGGGTTGGTCTCTCCTGGTTCCTAACTTACAGTACAAGTATATGCACAAAGATGGTATACGGCTACAGGTTGTAAACCGACTACAGGCCCTGGGCCTTTATCTGCCTCTTTGGGCTTTAACACCTTTGAACTACTGATGAAGTTAATCCGGCCCAGGTAGGCCGGTTTATGCCCAGTAGTAATATCCCCAACATTAGGCCCCAGATTGATTTCAACATGTTCATGTCAATCCTTAGCAAAAATCTTCGTCTTCAACATCTTCTTGTAATTGTTGAACCGCCGTGATGTCATCTTCTCTGTTTGCTATAAACCGGCATGATGTCATCTGTCATAAAGAAAACATCCATGATATCTTCTTGTTTAATAGATTCGCAACGACCGAGGTGACCGCTCCACTTCCAAAATCTGCGGTCCCTTGATTTACGCGCCTGACACATGCCCTTTGCCTTATAAATAGGCCCTAAGGGTCATTTCTTTTGTTCCCTTCGTGCCTTTCCTCTTCGTCTTCCTCGCGTCACCAGTCTCAGAGCTCCACCGCCGCCGTCGTCTTCTGCATCCTCCTTGGCCGCTGCATCAACCTGGACGCACCAGAAAACCGCGGTGACCTTCCGCGTCTTCCTCAGCTCTGGTAGGTCTTCTATTCTTCTCAACATAGATCTGATCTAGGGCTTCGTGTTCTTGCGGTGTTCATCACTTGTTCATACTCATGTACTAGCTCCTGGATGCACATGTGAACCCTAGCTTTGTGTAGCGGCAACTTTCAGTATCTGCCGCTATTTTCCTGCCCAAAACCATAGATCTCACATATACTTCTGCCCATTGATTCAATACTGTTCTGCTTTGATCTTCGTCTATTTTTCTTATTTTCTGAACTTGCTTCAGATCCAACGCTGTAACAAGATCTTGTGAAACCTATTTCTCCATACTTAGCCATCCGCAATCTCAATTGCTTCAATGTTTAGATCAGGCGGTTTAACTTTATAGAAAATTTATTCCAACCCGGTATATGCCATTAGTCCCCTTGTTGAACCGCCAGGCATTGGTTGCTTCATGCAACTCCGGTTTAGATAAAGTTGTCTCCGGTTTAACATTGTATATGCTAGTGAACTTTAATCAATGCATTTTTGAACCGGGATCTTTTACCTTGTAGATTCCATCATGGCCAAGCAAGTGTATGAGTGCAATTGGGTTCCTTCTCGCGCCATAGAGGCTGAACTGAATGATTTAGTCCTGATTGGTGCCTTAGACAGCAAAGATATTATCCATTGGAGGGCTCCTGGCAAAGAATGCCCTCCCACACCTCAAGAAGGAGAGGTTGCGGTTTTTGTAGATCACTTAGCCCGGGGCTTTAAACCGCCCGGTTCTAAATTTTACCAGGACGTTTTAGCCGATTTCCAGCTCCATCCACAAGATACTGGCCCCAACTCGGTTACAAATATGTGTCACTTCCAACTGCTCTGTGAAGCATTCTTTCAAGAGGAGCCCACAGTGGAACTGTTCAGAGACCTGTTCCATCTAAACCGTCGTACTGATGAAAGCACAAGTGCTCCCTAGGTGGTTTTGATAATTGATGACAACATATCTCTTGTTGGACTAACATTTCTATCTAGCATGTTTCAGATAAGTTCAACAATGGAGTGGCATGGACTAAAGGTTGTGGGAACTCCTTCAAGATGCTAAGGACAAAGGATTGGCTAAAGCTTCAAGCTCAAGACTCTTCATTTTACATTTTAGTGATCCAAGATCACATTGAGTCCATAGGAAAAGCCAATACTATCAAGGAGGGATGAGGTGTTGCTTAATGAGCCTCTTGCTTCATGTGCTTAATGATATGCTCCAAAATCCTCAGCTACTTTCCCACTTCCACATATGACCTAAACCCAAAGCCAAACTCGGACCTACCGATTATTCCTATCCGGCGCCACCGAGTTTCACCTGTCATAGCCACTGCCAGAAAACCCTAATCAATTCAGTCTCACCGATGGGATCTCGGCCTCACCGAGATGGGCTTGCAAACTCTCTTTTACCTATTGCAATATTTTCGGTCCCACCGAGATATGCAATCGGCCCCACCGAGTTTGCTTGGCCAACTCTCTGTTTCACTTATTACCCAAATCGGTCCCACCGAATTTGAGTAATCGGTCAAACCGAGTTTTGGATTTACCCTAACCCTAGCACATCGGTCCCACCGAGTTGATCCAGTCGGTCCCACCGAAAATCTCTAACGGTCACTAGGTTTACCTTTTCGGTCCGACCGAGTTTGTTGATTCGGTCCCACCGAGATTGGAAAACTGTGTGTAACGGTTGGATTTTGTGTGGAGTCTATATATACCCCTCCACCTCCTCTTCATTCGTAGAGAGAGCCATCAGAACACATACACAATTCCAACTCATATGTTCTGAGAGAGAACCACCTACTCATGTGTTGAGACCAAGATATTCCATTCCTACCATATGAATCTTGATCTCTAGCCTTCCCCAAGTTGCTTTCCACTCAAACCTTCTTTCCACCAGATCCAAATCCTATGAGAGAGAGTTGAGTGTTGGGGAGACTATCATTTTAAGCACAAGAGCAAGGAGTTCATTACCTACACACCATTTGTTACTTCTTGGAGAGTGGTGTCTCCTAGATTGGCTAGGTGTCACTTGGGAGCCTTCGACAAGATTGTGGAGTTGAACCAAGGAGTTTGTAAGGGCAAGGAGATCGCCTACTTCGTGAAGATCTACCGCTAGTGAGGCAAGTCCTTCGTGGGCGATGGCCATGGTGGGATAGACAAGGTTGCTTCTTCGTGGACCCTTTGTGGGTGGTTGCTTCTTCATGGACCCTTCGTGGGTGGAGCCCTCCGTGGACTCGCGCAACCATTACCCTTCATGGGTGGAGTCCTCCGTGGACTCGTGCAACCGTTACCCTTCGTGGGTTGAAGTCTCCATCAACGTGGATGTAGGATAGCACCACCTATCCGAACCACGGGAAAAACATCCGTGTCTCCAGTTGCGTTTGAATTCTCCAAACCCTTTCCTTTACATTCTTGCAAGTTGCATGCTTTATTTTCTGCTGCCTATACACTCTTTGCATGCTTGCTTGATATGTATTGTGAATGTTGAAATTATGCCTAAACTCCACTTAAACCGAAAAAGCTTAAAAATTGCAACTTTAGCATTAAGTGTCTAATCACCCCCCTCTAGACACATCTACTTCAAGATCCTACAAGTGGTATCAGAGCTTTGGTCTCTATTGCCTTGGTTTAATCACCATTGGAGGAAGATGGATGTGTCTACCTTAGGGAGTCTTAGACATAGAGTGCCTATTCTTGATGGAGAGTATTTTCATGAGTGGAAAAATGAGATGCTTGTAATTTTCAATCAATATCATTTGAACAAGTATATTGCTAGCCCTTGTGCACCTCATATTGATCCTTTGCATCCTACCCTAGATGAAGATATTGACATGATTCACAATCTTAGAACTATTGAGCTCATCATTAGAGGATTGCCCAAAAATTTGATTGCTAGTTTGCCTACTCTTAATTGTGCCTATACTATATGGAAATTTCTTGAGGAACGATTTCCCGATCATTCCTTGAAAACTTTGGATGAAATTCTCCATAAATCTATTGCCTTGAGTAAGATGAACTCTAGTGATCCTAGTTTTGGTAATGTCTATTTGAACTTACCAATCTTAAGCATGCTAAAGGAGATGTTGGAATCATTAATGATATCATATTCAAAGCTATAAGAATTCATAAAAGTGACCACTTTGATGATCATTTATCTAATGAATTACCCTCTCTAGGAAATGATGAGTCACAAGATCATGGTGAACATGGATACTATGATGACGATGATGATGATAGTGACTTCGATCTTGATGATGCAATGAGACATTTTGGTCTTATGGCAAATCTTCGGGGATATGAGTCAGGAGGAAAGGAATGGGTTCTTGATAGTGGATGTACTGATCATATGACCGGAGATGAAGAGATGTTCCGTGAGCTTGCTGAAAATGACGGCCCTCGAAAATATGCCACGTTTGGTGATAATTCAAAGGGTAAAGTGGTTGGCCTTGGTAAGGTGGCCATCTCACATGATAGTTCCATTCAAAATGTCATGCTCGTTGAATCTCTTGTCTACAACTTACTTTCAGTATCTAGATTTGCTGATTTCGGTTTGAATGTCCTATTTACTGAGGTAGAGTGCCAAGTATTTCGTCGAGACAATCATAAAATGGTCTTTACCGATATGCGTAGAGGTGATCTTTACATTGTCGATTTCTCTAAAAAGGCACAACCTAAAACTTGCTTTATTGCTAAATCCTCAAAAGGTTGGTTGTGGCATAGACGACTAGGTCACGTTGGCATGAGAAACCTTGACAAGCTTATTAAAGGAAATCATATCCTTGGAGTTAACGATGTCATATTTGATAAGGATAGACTTTGTAGTTCTTATCAAGCAGGTAAACAGGTTGGAGGAAGACATCCCGTGAAGAACATATTGACCACAAGGAGGCCACTCGAGCTACTTCATATGGATCTTTTTGGTCCCAACGCCTACAAGAGTCTCGGTGGAAATTCTTTTGGTCTAGTTATAGTTGATGATTTTTCAATATTTACGTGGATGTTCTTTCTTAATGACAAGTCGCAGGTCCAGAAGATCTTCAGAAACTTTGCTAGGAAGGCCCAAAATCAGTTTGACGTGAAGATCAAGAAGGTTCAGAGTGACAACGGAACGGAGTTCAAGAACGCAAATGTGGACACCTTTCTTGATGAAGAAGGGATTTCACACGAGTTCTCGGCTACGTACACACCTCAACAAAATGGAGTTGTTGAGAGGAAGAACCGGACGCTCATCGAAATGGCAAGAACGATGCTTGATGAATACAAGACACCGAAGCACTTTTGGGCAGAAGCGGTTGAGACAGCTTGTCACGCAACAAATCGCTTATATCTTCACAAGCTACTCAGCAAGACGGCATACGAGCTTCTCACCGGTAACAAACCCCAAGTTGGATACTTTCGAGTATTCGGCTCAAAGTGCTACATTCTTGATAAGCATCGTCGTTCAAAGTTTGCTCCTAAATCTCATGAAGGTTTCCTACTTGGTTATGGCTCAAACTCTCACACTTACTGTGTCTACAACAATTTCACCCGAAAGGTTGAAGAGACGGTAGATGTGAAGTTTGATGAATCTAATGGCTCGCAAGTAGAGCAATTGCCAATTGATGTAGGAGATAAAGACCCTTCAGAAGCAATCCAAGACATGTCCATTGGCAAAATTCGTCCAACGGATGTGAAGGAGAGTACTTCATCCGTCCAAGTGGAAGCTTCTACTTCACAACAAAGTGAACCAAGAATTGACACGGAAGCATCCACAAGTGGGACACACCAAGATGAAGAAAACGAGGAAATACATCAAGACGAACATCAACAACCTCCTTCTCCACCACGACAAGAGAACGACAACGTCAACAATGAAGAAGACCAAGAAGAAGAACAAGATGAAGAAGATGTTCGACAAAGACCCAACCAAAAGCTCTCACGAGTTCGAGCAAGAATTGCTAAAGATCATCCCGTCGAGCAAATCTTAAATGATATACAAACCGGGAGAATCACTCGCTCAAAGACTCGTTTAGCTAACTTTTGTGAAAACTATTCATTCATCTCTAGCATTGAACCTATGAAGGTTGAAGAAGCATTGGAAGATCCGGATTGGATAAACGCTATGCATGAAAGCTACACAACTTTGAGAGAAACCAAGTTTGGACATTAGTTGAGAAGCCCGACAACAACCACAACATCAATGGTACCAAATGGGTGTTTCGCAACAAGCAAGATGAAGATGGACAAGTGGTTCGCAACAAAGCACGTCTCATCGCCCAAGGATACACACAAGTCGAAGGTATGGACTATGGTGAGACATATGCTCCCATTGCTAGACTTGAGTCCATTCACATCTTACTTGCCTATGCTAATCACCATAATATCACCTTGTACCAAATGGACATCAAAAGTGCTTTTCTAAATGGTGAAATAGAGGAGGAAGTTTATGTCAAACAACCTCCCGGTTTTATCAATCCTAAGAAACCAAATCATGTTTACAAACTTCACAAAGCTCTTTATGGTCTTAAACAAGCTCCTAGAGCATGGTATAAATGCTTGACCAAGTTCCTTACTACAAGTGGTTTTGAAATTGGTAAAATTGATTCTACTCTTTTTACTAAAAGGGTTAATGGAGAACTATTTGTATGCCAAATTTATGTTGATGATATCATATTTGGTTCAACTAACCCTCTCTTTAGTGAAAAGTTTGGAAAGCTAATGTCAGAGAAGTTTGAGATGTCTATGATGAGTGAACTCAAATTCTTTCTCGGTTTGCAAATCAAGCAAACTAAGGAAGGTACATTTGTCTCTCAAACAAAGTACACCAAGGACTTATTCAAGAAGTTCAATATGCAAGAATGCAAAGGTATGTCTACACCCATGCCTACTAGTGGACATAATGATTTGACCAAAGATGGTGAACCGGTTGATCAAAAGGTTTATCGCTCTATGATTGGTTCATTGTTATACCTATGTGCTTCACGTCCCGATATTATGCTAAGTGTGTGCATGTGTGCACGATATCAAGCTGCTCCTAAAGAATGTCATCTTAAGGTTGTGAAAAGGATAGTGAGATATTTAATCCATACACCAAATTTTGGCATTTGGTATCCTAAGAGGTCTTCTTTTGATCTTGTTGGCTATTCCGACTCGGATTATGCCGGAGATAAGGTTGATAGAAAGTCCACTTCGGGTACTTGTCAATTTCTTGGTAGATCTCTTGTGTCTTGGTCTTCCAAGAAACAAAACTCGGTATCCTTATCCACCGCCGAAGCGGAATACATTGCCGCTGGTTCATGTTGTGCTCAATTACTTTGGATGACCCAAACTCTTAAAGATTATGGGATCTATGTGAAACATGTTCCACTACTTTGTGACAATGAAAGTGCTATCAAAATTGGTCATAATCCTATACAACATTCTTGAACTAAGCATATTGAATTTCGTCATCATTTCATTCGAGATCATGTTGCTAAGGGTGACATTGATCTTAAGCATGTTCGCACCGATAAGCAATTAGCGGATATATTTACTAAACCTCTTGATGAGAAAGTGTTTTGCAGGTTGAGAGGAGAATTGAACATCATTGATGCTTCGAACTTGGAGTAGAAACTCCATTGGATACATGCAAGACATGAGCTTATGACTAATCCATGATATATCTCTTATGATAACTATCTTATGTCTTGGATATATTTGCACCTTACATGTTGTCTAACCCATGTAGGTGCTTGGTTGAATCTAATTCCATGAGATTGCGACTCACTCACATCTTGAGCAATCTCTACATCACCAAGACTCTACACAATGGTGGTTGAAGACAAGGAAGCACAAAACCATTCAAACATATCCTTTGACAAATTCTATGTTGAGCTTCATGATTGTCATTTTTGGATACGCAAGTGCTCTTCCTTGCAAGAACTAACCCATGTAGGTAGATGAACTCAAACTCCAAGTGGTGCTCCCAACTCTTGATGAGCTACATCAACCTTGAGCACCCACACAAGTTCAACTACATGAGCAAGAACCACACCACCACCCAAGGTATGTTATTCCATCTTAGAGAAGCTTTACTCCAAGACATGAGTCAAAGCAACTCAACAAGATGTGAATACATCAAGATGCTTAAACGAAAAATGGTAACCCCATTTTGAGCTTAAACGATGAGTATGACCTATGATCAAGTGTTCTCACTTGACTCCTAAGTCAATATACTCTAACATAGGTGACTATGTCATCGCTCAACTCTAGATGAAGTTCTCTTGTGTTCTTTTTGTGTGTATCTCATGCATGTTTAGTTTCTTTCTCTTTTTCAAAAACAAAAAAAACTCCATCTAGATTTTTCAGTCTCTTCTCTTTTCTTTCTGTTTATGTTCTGCATTTTATGCATTTAATTCCTTGTAAATCCTTCAGGTAATTCATTGCAAATCTTTGTGAGATCCTACATGTCTAGTGAGCTGAGGTGACAAGTGTTTTTCTCTGTGTGAACTCGGTTTCACCAACTTGTAATTTCCGGTCCAACCAAATCTTTTCGGTGCCACCGAAACATACCACTCGGTGCCACCAACTTCGCAACAGGAAAAACAGTTTGCCACTTGTTCTATATTTCTTCTAATCCAGCTCTACTCAATGAATCTTGTCCTCTACAAGCATCACAGTTTTATCCATTGCTTTGTGCTGAGTCTCAAGGACCAAACCTATACAACGGGTTCCAGAAAGCCCATCTTGGAAATTGATGTCAAAGGGGGAGAGAGAGATCACATCAAAGCTTGTAGGAGAGAGAGATCACATCAAGGGAGAGAAAAAGTCTCAAGGACCAAACCTACAAAAGAGAAAGTATTAAGGGGGAGAGAGAGACTTCCAGGGGGAGAGAATACTCAAGGATCCCAGATGCTTGATGTTCAAGAGGAGAGATGTCACATGCCTTTTTGGGGGAAAGACATGTATTTGCATTAAGTTCTATCCATTTGTATCTTTCAGCTCTGATTTTCTGTTTCCTATCTTCTCCCAATATCCCATGTAAGATTCAGGGGGAGCAAGACACCTAAGGGAAAGAAATCAGTCAAATGTGGTACCTTGTACTCACTCTCTACATGTCATCCCAGTCTTGGTATTCTTGTGGTTTCTTTTGTTTGCTCTGGCTAGTGGATGTACTTGTGTTATCTAACTTTGTTTGTGCAGGTTCATTCCATCCTAAGCCAACTCAAGACCACAAGGTAAGTATATGCATCAAAATCATGAGTATGAGGAGTTCTTGCTTATATACATACTGTTTGCAAGAAGGACTCGTGAGCATGAAGGTATTTTCCTTGATAATCTTTTGCTCTAATGCATATGACCAAGATACATGTAACACATTGCCTACTCTGTCATGGTTATGCTCTCACATGCCTCTATATTTCATATTTACATGAGTGCATACATGTAGGGGGAGCCTATGCTTGTTACATGTCCTTCCAAAGCTTTACTTGATGTTCTTTATATCTTTATCTAAAGCTTTGATGTATGTTGCCATCAATTACCAAAAAGGGGGAGGTTGAAAGCACAAGTGCTCCCTAGGTGGTTTTGATAATTGATGACAACATATCTCTTGTTGGACTAACATTTCTATCTAGCATGTTTCAGATAAGTTCAACAATGGAGTGGCATGGACTGAAGGTTGTGGGTACTCCTTCAAGATGCTAAGGACAAAGGATTGGCTAAAGCTTCAAGCTCAAGACTCTTCATTTTACATTTTAGTGATCCAAGATCACATTGAGTCCATAGGAAAGCCAATACTATCAAGGAGGGATGAGGTGTTGCTTAATGAGCCTCTTGCTTCATGTGCTTAATGATATGCTCCAAAATCCTCAGCCACTTTCCCACTTCCACATATGACCTAAACCCAAAGCCAAACTCGGACCTACCAATTATTCCTATCCGGCGCCACCAAGTTTCACCTGTCATAGCCACTGCCAGAAACCCTAATTAGTTCGATCTCACCGATGGGATCTCGGTCTCACCGAGATGGGCTTGCAAACTCTCTGTTACCTATTGCAATATTTTCGGTCCCACCGAGATATGCAATCGGCCCCACCGAGTTTGCTTGGCCAACTCTCTGTTTCACTTATTACCCAAATCGATCCCACCGAATTTGAGTAATCGGTCAAACCGAGTTTTGGATTTACCCTAACCCTAGCACATCGGTCCCACCGAGTTGATCCAGTCGGTCCCACCAAAAATCTCTAATGGTCACTAGGTTTACCTTTTCGGTCCGATCGAGTTTGTTGTTTCGGTCCCACCGAGATTGGAAAACTGTGTGTAACGGTTGGATTTTGTGTGGAGGCTATATATACCCCTCCACCTCCTCTTCATTCGTAGAGAGAGCCATCAGAACACATACACAATTCCAACTCATATGTTCTGAGAGAGAACCACCTACTCATGTGTTGAGACCAAGATATTCCATTCCTACCATATGAATCTTGATCTCTAGCCTTCCCCAAGTTGCTTTCCACTCAAACCTTCTTTCCACCAGATCCAAATCCTATGAGAGAGAGTTGAGTGTTGGGGAGACTATCATTTGAAGCACAAGAGCAAGGAGTTCATTACCTACACACCATTTGTTACTTCTTGGAGAGTGGTGTCTCCTAGATTGGCTAGGTGTCACTTGGGAGCCTCCGACAAGATTATGGAGTTGAACCAAGGAGTTTGTAAGGGCAAGGAGATTGCCTACTTCGTGAAGATCTACCGCTAGTGAGGCAAGTCCTTCGTGGGCGATGGCCATGGTGGGATAGACAAGGTTGCTTCTTCGTGGACCCTTCGTGGGTGGTTGCTTCTTCATGGACCCTTCGTGGGTGGAGCCCTCCATGGACTCGCGCAACCATTACCCTTCGTGGGTGGAGCCCTCCATGGACTCGCGCAACCGTTACCCTTCGTGGGTTGAAGTCTCCATCAACGTGGATGTAGGATAGCACCACCTATCCGAACCACGGGAAAAACATCCGTGTCTCCAATTGCGTTTGAATTCTCCAAACCCTTCCCTTTACATTCTTGCAAGTTGCATGCTTTATTTTCTGCTGCCTATACACTCTTTGCATGCTTGCTTGATATGTATTGTGAATGTTGAAAATATGCCTAAACTCCACTTAAACCAAAAAAGCTTAAAAATTACAACTTTAGCATTAAGTGTCTAATCACCCCCCCTCTAGACACGTCTACTTCAAGATCCTACAACTGAATTTACTGACGGCTCCAATACGGAGTTGGGTGGCGTGGCGATTCAGAAAAGGAAAGAGGTCACATACCCTCACGCCAAACTGCATAGCCACCCCAAAGAATGGAATCAAACATGGTTCTACTGCAAAGACACCTCCCATGCTGGTGAGAATCCCTTGCCTGGCTTTCGACCGGAGCGGCTCAGCAATACACACCCTTCTCCACAAAGATTGAATGCTCAGGAGAGAAGTAAATATGCTCCTCAGCTATCAAAGCTCAGAGCTTTTATGGCCAATGGTTTAACAGGGGTTGACCTTGCTCACTGTTGGATATCATGGAGCATACTGCCTCTTAGTTAGCGCTCCGGTTTGATGTGTGAGTATACTGGCCATGTTGATGACCCACTGCGACACTCAAAACTCCAACTCTCCGGTGAAGAAATCACAGAGGCTGTGCACAAGATACTGAATGAATCGGAGCACGTCTGCGCTAGAACTGGCCTGCTTCCCTTCTGTGCTACCAACAAACTGCCAGCTATAAGACTTTTGATTTTTCTCTTTGCTGAATCTGTTATTGATATGTTTGGTCATTATTTTTAACATCTGTGTCTGCATAATCAGGGCGATGATCCGTTTTGGAGCAAAAAATTGCCGTAGGAGAAACCAGAAAAACCAGACAAACCGGAAAGAGCAACCCGGCAAAAGACTAAAGCTGTAAAGAAGACTGCCCATAGGAAACGAACCACTGCATCTTCTAATCCGGCCCCTGAAAATGAGGTGGATAATCCGGACTTTGAGGTAGAGCTTGACTCACTTGGTTTATTTTTCATGCGTCTTATTGATGATGATATTTGTCAGGATGATGCCGAAGCCAGCCACGCGGATGTCGCAGAGGTAATTATTCTCTCTTCCGATTCAGAAACTTTGCCTTCACAAAAAATTTGTCAGGCAAACCGGAAAGTTAAATTTTCTCATCCTCTTGCTTATTTGGATCCTAAACTTCTTATGAAGACCCAACAACACGAAGCTCGCCGCACCACCCGGCACAGCGGCCAGGTAGTTACCTCCGCCGGTTTATCGAACAGTCCGGTTCGGAAATGCCATTCCGAGATCTCTAATTTGCTTGTTAGTGCTTGTCCTAAAGCGGGCCGCTTTTGTCAACCTCTTAATCCGTCTAACTCTGATTATCAGGTTACTTCTCATTCATCTTCTGGCGAGTCCTCGGCTACTCAGCTCCCACCGCTCAAAACGGTGCTTGGGTAAGCTATACTTATTGTGATGTTTGCAGTACATTGCCTTAGAACATATTATGTATTTGATTTTGTTATTCTTCTCAGGGCCAAACCTAGGCCAAGCAAGAAGGCCCGCCTGGACAAAGCGGCCGAAGAAGATGTTGTTCTTGAAGCGGACAAGACACCCAATGCTGAAGCGGCTATTCCTGAGGATATTCCCAACGATCCACCGCAGCAAGATGATGATCTTATTGCAGAAGAGAGACCTACTGACACCTCAGGTCCTCCCCATCAGCCTACAGGTTCCATCCGGATTGAAAGCTCCACTGGTCCAGCAAAGCCTACTGACAAGCCAACAGCTCCAGTGCAAACCGGCGGTACGAAAGATGATGAGGTTGTCATTACTGGTACTGGTCATACTGAGCCAAACAATCCTGTCGCTTTATCCAAACATTCTGCCAAGGAAGAACTTGCTGCCTTTGGTAAAGGCAAGTGGAGCGCTGATCTGATGACTTACGCTGCTCTGAACGCCCAAGATATCCATTCCGGCTATCTGAACCGGTTGTATACCAGCCGTGACTATGAAGCCAGTCTGGTTAATATGATGAAAGACAAATATGAGGTAATTTCCATATGCTCCTTCCTGCTTGTATGCTTCCATTCCTGACTCTCTTAGCCCCCAAGGGCCGTTTTGGAATATTCTTTCAAACCGGGACTTAAATAATATAGATCTTGTTGCTTTGAAATTTGCTGATGTAGCCCCCAAGGGCCGATTGAACTTTAGCGTAGTTAAACCGGTACTTTAAGTAATTGAAAACTGCCGCATTAGAATATATATGATCAAATAGCCATTAGCCCCCAAGTGCCAAGTTGAATACTTGTATTGATCTTGGGACTTTGTAAACAATTGAAAGATGAAGATCAAATATGCATTAGCCCCCAAGTGCTAAGCGCATAACTTGTTATGTGGTTGGTACTTGAATCCTTCTACCGATTTGTTGAAACATATATTTGTATGCATGCAGGCGGAGCTGAAGACGAAAGAAAACCAAGTCATCGATCTTCAAGAAAACCTAAAAACCCAACAGGCTGAAACCTCCAAAGAAAAAGAGGAATTGGCCAGTGCTTTAAGCGCCATGGAACAACTTAAGGAGAACTTCAAGAAGAAACGGGCGGACTGGGCCACTGAAAAATCCGCTTTGATCAAACGAGCAGAGGACACTGAGGCTGCACTAAAACTAGTGGCAGATGAACTGACCAGCATAAAGCGGCACGTGCATGCCATGACTACTGCTATCTTTGGTAAGCCGGTTTGCCTTTTGAATTGGCTCTGCTTTCTGACAGAGTCGCCGGTTTATTAACCCTTTATGGTGTTTCAGGGACACGCATTGGTCACTTGGGGTCAGATGTGCGGAAAAAACTAAAAGCCGTCTATACATTTGTTGAACAATTGTATACTGGTGCCTAGCGGATCATCTGTACTACATCTCATAACAAACCGGCGCCCACTTTGATTCAAGATACTCTGATGAAACTGTCGGTCCTTCCTGCTCGAGTTGAAGAGCTGAAGAAATCTGCTGCTCGAACTGGCGCAATCAATGCTTTAATCCGGGCAAAAGCCTGGGTGCCGGATTTTGATCCTATTGAAGCGGCTCAGGGCTATCCCAGCTTGAAGGAAGACGGATCAGAATTCGGTGAAGCAGATCTGTGAGCGATAAACCGGGAGGTGCGTCCACTGGCTTGTCAATTGGCTGAGGAAGCAGACTTGTCTCGTTATCAAGCGCAATATGACAGTCAGAACAAGCGAATAGCTGCGCCAATCCATGAATCGGAAAATCTGATTCCTCCAATCCATAAGCATACTTACGCTCCCGATATCGACCCGTCCTTGCTGATCCATGATGAAGCTGTTTTTCAAGCATTAATGGGAATCGACTGGACAACTATGGATTTCCAGCCATTGGGTAGGGACACGGAGGCTGAAGCGGCGCAGGATGACCCACAACCATCAGGCCAGGCTGGTGACCAAGCTTGAACCGGAAGCCGGTTTTAAAACTGCCTCTTCTTCGCGAAAAACAATTATATTATTTATGGGCACCATGTTGCCTTGTAATAGGCTATCTGATACCTTTGATGTTGATATGCCTTCATGCATAATTTGCTCTTCCTCTGGTCATGAACTTTCCAAAATACTTTCTGAAATGAAAAATTCGTCAAGTGCCACCGCGGTTGTACCGTCCGGCGGAATATGATGTCTGCATATATGAAATCAAAACAAAATTTTAAGTATATGATCAAATTTTTGAGATACGTAATACCTGCCGTCATTGAGCGTGAAGTTGGCTTAGCCAATCTTGAAGCCGAGTTTTGCAAACCCACACTGTTTGGAGGAGATGACAGCTCCTGTATATATATATGACGCCGGTTTACCATTGTAGACTGTGTCGGGTTATAATAAACACTGTGTTACTCCATAAGAGGATGTTAACAACATGGATCAAACCGGTCAAATAGTCTCCGGATTGACGTGAACTGTGTTCCGTCAATTGAAAAAAAAAATGTCGGTTTAAGAAACACAATGAAAAGCAAAAAAAACCCTTCAAAAAAAGTGTGAAGCAAAAGAAAAGTTTTATTTAAACTGATCAAATGGCATTACCATGGCTAAACACGACCAAGCTCCCGTTAGGTGTAACTATGGTTCTAGTCAGCCAGGTCCCCAGATGAAACCGTGGCATTTATGTCGACCAAATGGCGTGGTCATGGTTCGGGTTCGACCAAGCCCCCAAGTGATTCTGTGGCCTTAGGCTGACCAAGAGGCATGACTGGTTCAGACATGACCAAGTCCCCAAGTGATCTGGTGGCTCTCGCCTATCAAGAGGCATGGTATTGGTTCGGACACGACCAATCCTCCAAGTGATATAACACGATGCTTTTAGCAAAGCGAACTCAAGGGGTAAACCGGAGGCCGCTTTAGAGCAACTCTGTGTAACCTCACATGATGTAAAAGAACAGATACCCCACTTTAGCTGAGGTTCCGGTTTATTATATTTAATCATAATATATACATTGTCGTAATATGTACATAAGTATAGCCAATGGCTCAGGTGTAGTAAGGCCGAAGATGAGCTATATTCCACGGCCTGTTAGTCTCCTCCTCTGATGTACGTGAGTCCTTATGCTCTCGAATATCGATCAGATAGTACGACCCGTTGTGCAGATTCTTGCTGACCACGAAAGGCCCCTCCCAGGGTGGGGATAGCTTATGCATATTAGTTTGATCTTGGATGAGCCGAAGCACCAAATCTCCTTCCTGAAAGGTTCTGGTTCTGACCCGGCGACTATGATAACGACGAAGATCCTGCTGGTAAATCGCCGATCGGGCGGCTGCGATGTCACGCTCTTCATCCAACCGGTCCAAAGCATCTTGTCGTGCTGTCTCATTGTCCGCTTCAATATAAGCCGTGACACAAGGTGAGTCATGGCGGATATCACTGGGAAGAACCGCCTCCACTCCATAAACCATGAAGAACGGTGTGTATCATGTTGATCTGTTGGGTGTTGTATTGATGCTCCATAGCACAGATGGTAATTCTTCTACCCAACAACCTGGCGTTCTCTGCAAAGGAACCATGAGCCGGGGCTTGATGCTTCTCAAGATATCTTGATTAGCTCTTTCTGCTTGACCGTTGGACTATGGATGTGCCACTGATGAGACGTCGAGCCGGATGTGCTCCCGTTCGCAGAACTCCTTCATAGCACCTTTGGATAAATTGGTACCATTATCTGTGATAATACTGTGCGGAAAACCAAACCGGAAAATCACCTTTTTGATGAACTGAACCGCCGTAGCCCATCACACTTGCTAACAGGTTCTGCCTCCACCCACTTTGTAAACTTGTCAACCGCCATCAGGAGGTGGGTCTTCTTATCTTTGGACCTTTTGAAAGGCCCAACCATATCCAGCCCCCAAGTCGCAAACGACCAAGTAATTGGAATCATTCTCAATTCTTGGGCTGGTACATGAGCACGCCTTGAAAACCTTTGGCAACCATCACATCGTCTGACCAGATCCTCTGCATCAGCATGAGCAGTTAACCAATAAAAACCATGGCGAAACGCTTTAGCCACCAGAGACTTTGAACCGGCGTGGTGGCCACAATCTCCTTCGTGGATCTCACGCAAGATTTCACGGCCTTCTTCAGGAGACACGCAGCGTTGAAAAGCTCCTGATATACTGCAATGATGCAACTCGCCGTTGATGATAGCCATGGACTTGGATCGCCGGATTATCTGCCGGGCTAGAATCTCATCCTCTGGCAACTCACCTCGGTTCTTGTACGCCAGGTAAGGAAGCGTCCAATCCGAAATAATATGAAGAGCCGCCACCAATCGAGCCTCTGGATCAGGAATAGCCAAATCCTCTTCACCAGGGATCTTGACCGACGGGTTGTGCAGCACATCCAGAAAAACATTGGGTGGGACCGGTTTGCGCTGCGAGCCCAGCCGGCTTAAAGCATCTGCCGCTTCATTTTTCGGCCGGTCCACATGGTCCACCTGATAGCCTTTGAAATAACCTGCGACAGTATCCACCTCACGACGATATGCTGCCATGAGTGGGTCCTTAGAGTCCCAAGTGCCAGACACTTGCTGGGCCACAAGGTCCGAGTCACTGAAGCACTTAACTCGACTTAGGTTCATCTCCTTAGCCATCCGAAGACCATGGAGCAAGGCTTCATACTCAGCTGCATTGTTAGTACAAGGGAACATTAAACGGAGAACATAACAAAACTTATCACCTCGTGGGGAAGTTAATACGACTCCAGCCCCCGAGCCTTCCAACTGCCTGGATCCGTCAAAATGGATGGTCCAATACGTATGATCCGGCTTTTCTTCAGGTGCTTGCATTTCCGTCCAATCATTAATGAAATCAACAAGTGCTTGAGACTTAACCGCTGTCCGAGGCACATACTTCAAACCGTACGACCCCAGCTCTATGGCCCACTTTGCAATCCGGCCAGTTGCTTCCCGGTTCTCGATGATATCTCCCAAAGGAGCAGAACTGACCACCGTAATTGAGTGCCCTTGGAAATATTGTTTAAGCTTCCGGCTTGCCACAAAAACTCCATACACCAGCTTCTGCCAATGCGGATACCTTTGCTTGGACTCAATGAGCACCTCGCTGATGTAATAGACCGGACATTGAACCGGATGCTCCTTTCCTGCCTCCTTTCGCTCCACCACAATAGCTACACTGACCGCCCGAACATTAGCAGCAACATATAGCAGTAACGGCTCTTTGTCAACGGGAGCGGCGAGCACAGGCGGATTGGCCAATTGCCGCTTCAAGTCCTCAAATGCTTCATCAGCAGTAGAACTCCACACAAACTGATCTGTCTTTTTCAACATCTGATACAAATGGATTGCCTTCTCACCCAGGCGACTGATAAACCGGCTTAGCGCAGCAATCCGGCCTGCCAGGTGTTGAACATCGTTGATACACTCCGGTTTAGCCAGGGAGGTGATGGACGTGATCTTCTCTGGATTAGCCTCAATTCCCCTGTTGGACACCAGAAAACCCAATAGCTTGCCCGCCGGTACACCAAAGACACACTTGTCCGGATTAAGCATCATCTTGTATGTTCTCAGGTTATCAAAGGTTTCTTTCAAATCATCAATCAGAGTCTCCTTCTCCCTGGATTTAACCATGATATCATCCACGTAAGCATGTACATTACGGCCAATCTGCTTGTGAAGACAATTTTGTACACACCGCTGGTAAGTTGTTTGGGCACTCTTGAGCCCGAAGGGCATAGACACATAGCAGAAGGCTCCAAAGGGAGTTATAAATGATGTCTTCTCCTGGTCCTTAACTGCCATTTTGATATGATGATAGCCAAAATACGCATCCAAAAAACTTAAAGGCTCACAACCCGCCATAGCATCAATAATTTGATCAATACGGGGGAGGGCAAAAGGATCTGCTGGACAAGCTTTATTAAGATCTGTGTAATCCACACACATGCGCCATGTGCCGTTTTTCTTGAGGACCAGCACCGGATTGGCAAGCCACTCAGGGTGAAAAACTTCAACAATAAAGCCAGCCGCTAAGAGCCTGGCTACCTCTTCTCTAATCGCCTTGCGTCTTTCTTCGTTAAACCGGCAGAGGAACTGTTTCACCGGTTTATATTTAGGATCCACATTAAGTGTGTGCTCAGCGAGTTCTCTCGGTACACCCGGCATATCAGAAGGCTTACATGCGAAAATGTCCCGATTCTCATGGATGAACTCGATGAGCGTGTTTTCCTATTTCAGATCCAAGTTGGCACTGATGCTGAACTACTTGGACGAATCGCCAGGTACGAAGTCAACAAGCTTAGTCTCTGCTGCCGATTTGAACTTTACGGCCGGATCATGCTCCGTAGTTGGCTTCTTTAACGGAGTCATGTCCGCCGGATCAACATTGTCTTTATAGTACTTCAACTCCTCGATGGCACAAACCGATTCTGCATAAGCCGCATCCCCTTCCTCGCATTCCAAAGCAATTTTACGGCTTCCGTGAACCGTTATTGTCCCCTTGTGACCTAGCATCTTAAGCTGCAAATACACATAACAGGACCGAGCCATAAACTTGGCGTATGCCGGTCGCCCAAACAGGACATGGTATGGACTTTGAATTTTCACCACTTCAAACGTCAATGTCTCCGACCTGGAATCATGATCATCCCCAAAGGCCACTTCTAGAGCTATCTTACCAACGGGTTGTGCTGATCTGCCAGGCACTACACCGTGGAATACTGTATTAGACGGTTTGAGATTCTTATCCGTTAGTCCCATACGATGGAAGGTCTCATAGTACAGGATGTTAATACTGCTCCCTCCATCCATGAGTACCTTGGTGAACTTATAACCTCCCACCTGAGGTGCCACCACCAGAGCCAACTGACCCGGATTATCGACCTGGGGTGGGTGATCCTCTATGCTCCATATGATGGGCTGTTCAGACCAACGTAGATAACGGGGTATGGCCGGTTCAACAGAGTTGACTGCCCGCCTCTGAACCTTCCGGTCTCGCTTGTCCAAGCTAGTGGTAAAGACATGGTACTGCCGACCACTCAACTGCTTTGGGTTGCTCTGGTAACCTGACTGTTGCTGCTATTGGTTGTAACCACCCTGGTTGTTCCGATTATTTTAACCATTATGTCCGCCCGGATTACCATTAAATCCTGAACCGGAGCTTCCTCCACTGTAACATGGCCCTGACCCTGGGCCATTGCCAGATTCATGATCATACCGGAAATTATTAGAATTCTTGAACTCCTGCATAATAAAGCAATCCTTCCAAAGGTGGTTTGCTGGTTCCTCCTTCGTCCCATGTCTTGGACAGGGCTAGCTTAGAAGATAATTTAGGCGGTTTGGGTTAGGGTTGGGTGCCCCACTATGATTTTTCGGCCTACCCTTGTGTCGCTGGCCATTGTTCTGTGCGTTGGTATTAGCCACAAAGTCCATGTTACCATCCGCTTTACGCTTGCCTCCTCCGCCATTGCCTACCCAGTGATACTGCTGACCATTGGAGCCGCTGTTCTTCTTCCCTTTCCCTGTCTTGTCCTCATCAGATTCTGGATCCTTGGTACTATCAGAATCAGCATATTTCACCAAAGCGGCCATGAGAGTCCCCATGTCGGTGCAATGACGCTTCATTCGTCCCAACTTCAGCTTCAGGGGCCCAAACCGGCAGTTGCCCTCTAGGGTTAATACTGCGGTGTTAGCGTTGATGCGGTCTGAGGAGTGCAACACTTGTGAAACCCGGCGCACCCAATGAGTAGTTGATTCTCCTTCCTCCTGGACGCATGCAGCTAAGTCCACTATCGACATAGGCTGTTTACAGGTATCTTTGAAATTGCTGATAAACCGGGTCCGTAATTGGGCCCATGAACTGATAGAATTAGCCGGCAAGCTTTTTAACCAAGTACGGGCCGTTCCTTCGAGCATCATTGTGAAGTATTTTGCACACGCCGCGTCATCCACATCAAGCATCTCCATGGCCATCTCATAGCTCTCCACCCATGTCTCCGGTGGTTGATCCGCCGTGTAATTTGGTACCTTGCGCGGGCCTTTGAAATCCTTGGGCAGGCGCATGTTGCGTAAAGCGGGGATAAGGCAAGGCACCCCCAACGAACTGGAAGTAACACCAGGTTCAGTCAAGGTGGTTGGACAAACCAGCGTGAGCTGCTGAGCCTGATGTTGTGCGGCTAACTCGGCCTCCCTGCGCGCGCGGGCCCGGTCCACCACTCCCTGAGCGTCATCAGCGGCCCCCGCCGGGTTGTTGTCTCGGGGTGCCCCACGTCGTTCGTTACTCGACACTGCCGGTTCATCCATATGTCTGCTATAGCTCCGGCTTGGGCGAGGGGTCGTGTGGATCCGGTCGCGGCTGTACGAGTACGCTTCCTGTTGGGCCAAAACTGTCCTCAGAAGTTCCTTGACCCGCCGTGTCTCTACTGCCTGCGGCGAGTCACCTTCAATTGGAATGGCCTCCAGCCGTGCAGCAGCGGCAACAAGATTGTCCATTGGGTTAGAGTAGTGACCCGGGGGTGTTAAAGCAGCCTGAGGTACAACGGTGTTTTGATGAGGCGGGTCAATCTGATGAGGCTGAACCGGTGCACCGGTCCCAGGGGCTTCTGCCCGGTTTCCCTCCAGCGGATTGCCGGCTCTTGGCCCTGGAGTGTTGAAAAGGTCTCTGGCCTCGAAAACCGGAGGTAGGCGGGATCGGTGCTTCCTCCTCATGACTTCATGTGACGCGCTCTGGTCCAACATAAGCCTGTAGGCATGTGCGTCTAAAGCGGCCCGCTCTGTGGCCATCCTGGTGTCCTCAGTCGCCAGATCCGCCTTGGCCTGGGTGATCCGTTCCTTTACCTTTGTAATCTCCGTATTGTGAACGTCCTGATCTGGCGGATTAACTTCCGCCATAAGCACAGCCAACGCATCAAATAGCTATGATAGAACCTGAGCCGGCGGGTGCATAGGGCCTCCTGCCCCGGCAGCCGTCACTGCTGCGGAACCGGAAATCGCTGCCGCAGCTGTCGAAGAATGAAGCGCTGCTTGTGTTCCGGCCATGAATATTCCAACCCGGTTGGGCAGATCAGAGGGGTCCGGAATACTGTCGCCACTGGAACAGCTCCCAATCCGACAATCTTGTAGCTGATAAAGAGATTCGGTTTCTCCGGTCGAAGATTCATCACCGGAACAATCGACAGTCGCCCCGCGAAATTCCAATCCGTCCTCATGACTTCCTCCATGGATGACTCCCACGAAGGCACGCTTCATGGCCGGTTTAGCCTGGGCGGATTGTGCACGCTGAGCCATTTCGACGAGGTCGGTGCAGATGTCCGGCTCAGGGCCCGGTTCACCGATCTTGCCAATGAACACGTGAATGCTACCAAAGGGGACCTGGTACCCCTACTCAACTGAGCCGGCCTCGGGGCCCCAGCCTGCGTCGTCGATGTAGAGCCTGCCACGATGACTCTTAGTCATCCGGCCTACAGCATATCCCTCGAGTCCTTCAAAGCGGCCCTCCAAGAACCGGAAACCATCGTGCGATAGCCCCATAGTGGGCGCCAACTGTCGTGGTTTTGACACGGTAGATGTCCTAGAGAAAGGACTTAGTCGTGGAGCCATCGCGACGGGTTAGCTTGAAGGGGTTAAAGCGGACACAAGGACGCAAGAGAGTTTATACTAGTTCGGCCCCTTCAAGGAAGGTAAAAGCCTACGTCTAGTTGTGATGGATTTGATGGGGTTTCGATGACTAGGGAGCAAGCAAGCTTCGCCTATGTCTCGAGTTGTTGTCTGTCCCCCTGAACCGCCGCCGGGTTGTCCCCTTATATACACGGGTGACGCCTACCGGTTCAGAGAGTCCCAACACCGGTTCATACTCGTATCCGGTTGGTCTCTCCTGGTTCCTAACTTACAGTACAAGTATATGCACAAAGCTGGTATACGGCTACAGGTTGTAAACCGACTACGGGCCCTGGGCCTTTATCTGCCTCTTTGGGCTTTAACACCTTTGAACTATTGATGAAGTTAATCCGGCCCAAGTAGGCCGGTTTATGCCCAGTAGTAATATCCCCAACACAAAGTGTTCCTCCGGTAAACGGGAGTTGCATAATCTCATAGTCATAGGAACATGTATAAGTCATGAAGAAAGCAATAGCAACATACTAAACGATCAAGTGCTAAGCTAACGGAATGGGTCATGTCAATCACATCATTCTCCTAATGATGTGATCCCGTTAATCAAATAACAACTCTTTGTCCATGGTTAGGAAACATAACCATCTTTGATTAACGAGCTAGTCAAGTAGAGGCATACTAGTGACACTCTGTTTGTCTATATATTCACACATGTATTATGTTTCCGGTTAATACAATTCTAGCATGAATAATAAACATTTATCATGAAATAAGGAAATAAATAATAACTTTATTATTGCCTCTAGGGCATATTTCCTTCACTACTATGGGTTGGACTTTCATGATCTGGCCCCCAATTTTATCCTCAACATCTCAGCGTTAATCGTCGTGTGTGAGGCCTTCCTCCGTATCAAGCCGCATTTCGGCCTATGGCTGAAAACCTTCAATGTAAAACCGAAGGTGGTGAGCGGTCAACAGGCGGAGTGCAGAGGCGCCATGGTGGGCAAGATGCCCAACGTCACATGGCTTGAGGGCTCCTATATGGAGACCATAAAGGGGTGGTAATCGGGGTGGTTCTACATCACCGAGTCACGCGATACCCAGTGGGTTGTGGCCCCCGAATTCCGATCCGGAATCCCCACGCGGCTCACCTCCTAGAAAGAGAAGGGCCTGCTCTGGGGTAATTCGATAGAGCTGACCGGTCTCCTGACCTGCATACAAAATATGATAAACAGAAAGCTCAAGCTTGTTAACATAGTCGAAGTCATGCTCATCTGCCGGATCCTCCGTGTCAACAACGGGCGTTCAATCTATGGGAGTTTGACCCGGCCCAGCACCAAACTCTGAGCGAGCTCTTCGACACGACGCACAAGGATGTCTGGAAGGTGTTGTTTAAGAGTGTCGAGGTTCCTCCTCCCCTTACCGAGGATCGCGGGCTCAGCGCGAAGCATCAAGCCGACGTGGTAAGCTTTTTTTTACTACTAACAGGATATTCATTTTCCCTAGTATAGTCATATGCGGGATCTAAGCTCCCATACCTTTGACAAGAATGGCGAGAGACGGCCGAACAGATCAACTGTCCAGCCCCCCTGCTGAAGACCCAGCAGATGCCCGCTTAGCAAAGATGCTGGTTTCGACACCTTACGTGGTGCCGAAGAAGAAGGCCAAGAAGAAGGCCACAGGAATCCGAAAGAGTTCCCGGCGCCTGGTGGTGTCGGACTCATCGTCCGATGACTCCAAGGCGCACTCCTCCCATGAAGATGAGGAGGAGGAAAAAGAAGCTTCTTCCCCTCCAGCTGGGGGAGAGAAGAAAAGGAAGGCCGCCCCAACCAGGGAGGCCGGAGGGTCCAAGAAGGGAAGGACCCTTCCTCCGGACTATTCCACCAATGCCGCCGATAGCGAAGATGAGTGGCCACCCAGGGCCAAGCCCCGGGCGAAGTCATAAGTATTCGGACACCAGAGTGACTCATAGCGTTCCTTCATTGCACAACTTCTCCTAACACCGAATATAATCATGAAGTCCGCCCCGAGCCCGCGTCGACGTATCCTCGCGCGGTTCCTTGGATTCGTCGGATGTGAATAGCTTTTCACTTCCGACCGCCTCCTCCCCTCGCCCTACGGACAATGCTGACATATTGTCTCACGGGGTTCCAAACTGAGGGGAGGTAGTTCTGGGGGCACCTCGAGGCGACATCCCGGACTCCAGGCGCAAAGGGAGCAAGGTTCCCAAGGGCTCCAAGTCCAGCTGAGGGAGTCCTGGATTAGGGGGTGTTCGGGTAGCCGGACTATACCTTCAACCAGACTCCAGGAGTAGGAAGATACAAGATTGAAGACTTCGTCCCGTGTCCGGATGGGACTTTCCTTGGCATGGAAGGCAAGCTTGGCGATGCGGATATTCAAGGTCTCCTGCCATAGTAACCGACTCTATGTAACCCTAACCCTATCCGGTGTCTATATAAACCGGAGGGTTGTGGTTCATAGACAATCAACTCCATATACAACAATCATACCATAGGCTAGCTTCTAGGGTGTAGCCTCCTTGATCTCGTGGTAGATCTACTCTTGTACTACCCATATCATCAATATTAATCAAGCAGGACGTAGGGTTTTACCTCTATCATGAGGGCCCGAACCTGGGTAAAACATCGTGTTCCCTGCCTCCTGTTACCATCCGGCCTAGATGCACAGTTCGGGACCCCCTACCCGAGATCCGCCGGTTTTGACACCGACATTTGTGCTTTCATTGAGAGTTCCTCTGTGCCGTCACAATCAGGAAGGATGCCTCCTCCCGTCTTTAAAGACGGCGCCATTGCTAAGGGAGCCTTGGTTGTCGGCCAAACCCTCCGGCTAGGTGGTTTCCTCATGACTGCTTGTTCGGCTGTTGCGCCGACGGTGACCTCTCGGGTCATCAAAAGCAACCTACACGTCAGCTCGGAACTCGTCGAGCAGCTAGATCCAATGGAGCTCTCTTCCGTAAACGAGCTCTTGGATCGCATCGCCGCCCTGGGGGTCGCTACGGATTACGACCAGGTTGGGCTTAAACCCGATCTAAGAGAAATTAACTCTCCCCAAGTCACCCACCACGTTGTCGTGGTAGAGACGCAGTGCGGCGACCCTTCATCTATTTTAAGGACTAGCTACGTCCGAATTCCCGACCCCTTCAAGCCGGATACCCGCGGAGGGGGAGATGTAACTCAAGACCTGAGCTTAGGATCAGGCAACGGGCCAGATTCACTGGACAACATCCAAGAATCCGAACTTCAGAGTTCGGAAACTCTTCGGCCTCCGAATCTTGGATTGGGTGAGGTTTCAGATTCAACGACACCCGCCCACCCGATCATAAGCGATCTCTCCCAAATCAGGCAGAGGCCCAAGGAAACAGTACATCATTACTGGGCCAGATTCCTCCTGGTTATGAACAGGATAAAGGATTGTCGCGAGGAAGACGCAATCTCAATTTTCTGCAGTAATTGCACGGACAAGGGAATCCTTAATGCCGTAAGTCGTCGTGATATCACACGCTTCGCTGACTTGGCGTCCATGGTACAAAAATACTGTGCGATGGAAAGCGCCTGGAAAACCGAAATAAATTTTTGGGATAATCCGGCCTTGAAAAGTAATCACGTCCGAACTAAGAGGGTGCATCATCACAGGACACCCGGGATAAACACCAAAAAGCCAAAACCCTCTACAGGGCATGGAACCGTACTGGAAAGATGGCTTGACAGACCCTGTAGAATTCACAGTACAGAGGACGCCACGCCAACTCACAGCCTTAGAGCATGTTGGATACTCCGGCAGGTGGCCAAAATCGGCGAGGACCTCTTAATTCTGGAGGCCGCGGAAAGCCAGCCCAAGGACACCAGTACCGTTCTCACAGTCTTCGAAACTTTCACATCAAACAATGTGCGAAAAAAGAACACTCCGCAGCCTCGTCGAAGTCTATCAAGTTGCAACAATAAATCCATGGAGCAACACTGCCATTACCTTCAACGCAAGTGATGAACCTAGATTCCGAACATCCCGAGCACCAGCCGCATTGGTCCTCAGTCCCATAGTGGATGGCTTTCGCCTCACCAAGGTGCTCATGGATGGAGGCAGCGGACTGAACCTCATTTATGAGGAAACCCTTCAAAAAATGGAAATAGACTGGAACCGCGTCGAGCGAAGCAGCACAACCTTTAGAGGAATAATCCCCAGTCGGGAAGCGCGCTGCACAGGAAACATCACACTAGATGTGGTGTTCGGCACGCCGGATAATTACAGGTCCGAAGAAGTCACGTTTCAGGTGGCCCCGTTTAAGAGCGGATATCACGCTTTACTAGGGCGGGAAGCATTCACAATCTTCCAAGCAATACCCCATTACGGGTACATGAAGCTTAAGATGCCCGGGCCGAATGGAATTATCACTCTAGCTAGCGATCCGGACATAGCACTCCGCGCCGAAAACAAGACGGCCGCATTAGCCCTTGAGGCACTATCCGAAGCCTTAGCGGCCGAGGAACTGACTGCGCTGCGCTCCACGGTTAACAGGGATGATGTGATACTCGATAAGAGATCCAAACCCACATCCTTCAAGCCAGCTGACGAAATAGTCAAATTCCAGGTCCATCCAACGGACCCCAATAAAACAGCTTCCATCGGGGCACGACTGAACCCTGATGCAGATGCCGCACTGCGAGAGTTCCTACCAGAGAACTGGGACATCTTCACCTGGCACCCTTCAGACATGCCAGGGATCCCACGCAGGCTGGCCGAACACAGCTTAAATATCTTAAAAGGATTTAAACCTGTCAAACAAGCCCTTCGGCGTTTTTCCGAACCCAAGAGACAAGCTATGGGAGAGGAGCTAGCCAAGCTATTAGAGGCCGGATTCATCAGAGACATAAAACATCCGAACTGGCTAGCGAACCTGGTGATGGTACCAAAGAAGGACAAATCCTGGCGCCTGTGTGTCGATTTTAAAGACCTTAACAAGGCTTGCCCAAAGGATCCCTTCCCCCTCCCCTGTATCGATCAAATTATCGATGCCACCGCAGGACACGATTTGTTGTGTTTCCTCGACGCATACTCCGGTTACCATCAAATCAAGATGGCAGAATCAGACCAAGCTGCAACAGCATTCATCACACCATACGGCCCATTCTGCTTCAACACAATGCCCTTCGGGCTGAAAAACGCCGGCGCAACATATCAACACATGATCCAGACATGTCTGGCAAACCAGATCGGCAAAACAGTGGAGGCGTATGTAGATGATGTGGTCGTCAAATCAAGACATGTCGAATCCCTAGTAAATGACTTGAGGCTTACATTCGATAACCTCCGAAAATATGACATCAAGCTCAACCCAGAAAAATGCGTCTTCGGCCTTCCAGCCAGAAAGCTCTTGGGATTCATTGTATCTGGTAGAGGAATTGAAGCAAACCCAGCCAAGATCCGTGCTTTGTCACAATTGGATGTCCCAAAGGACCTTAAACAAATACAAAAATTAACCGGGTGCGTGGCGGCTTTAAGCCGCTTCATCTCCCGCTTGGGAGAAAAGGCACTACCCCTTTATCGCCTCCTTCGGCACACCGAACACTTCGAGTGGACGGATGCCGCCACAGCCGGACTTGATGAAATAAAAGCCATATTGGCAACAAACCCAGTCCTGGCCGCGCCAATCACCGGTGAACCAATGTTATTGTACATTGCAGCAACACACCAAGTTGTCAGCGCAGTGCTCGTTGTCAAGCGGGAAATGGACGGACACAAATTCCCCCTTCAAAGACCGGTCTACTACGTGTCCACTGTCCTCACTCCATGCAAATCACGGTACCCGCATTATCAAAAGATTGCATACGCGGTATTCATGGCATCCCGGAAGCTACGACACTACTTTCAAGAGTGTTCCATAACAGTAGCCTTGGAAGTGCCACTAAACGATATTATCAACAACCGCGATGCAACGGGCCGGATTGCAAAATGGGCCATCAAGCTTCTCCCGTTCGATATAACCTATAAGCCACAGTGAGCTAATAAATCGCAAGTTTTGGCCGACTTCGTCGCAGAATGGACGGAGGCCGAGCTCCCTAAAGAGTACGGCACATATTCAAACTGGATTATGCATTTCGACGGCTCCAAAATGTTGGCCGGACTGGGGGGCAGCATCGTCCTGACGTCCCCCACAGGAGACACAGTCCAATATGTGCTCCAGATTATGTACACGGATTCCAACAATGCAGCCGAATATGAGGCCCTCCTACATGGCCTCCGGATAGCAGTATCCATGGGTATCCATCGCCTAGAGGTACGCGGGGATTCAAACCTCGCGATATCCCAAATAAATGGAGACTTCGACGCCAAGGACCCAAAAATGGCAGCTTACCGCGACGCCGTCCTAAAAATGTCAGCTCGGTTCGAAGGGCTGGAGTTTCACCATATAGCCCGAGAAAACAATCAAGCAGCGGACGTCCTAGCACGCATCGGAGCAAAACGCGATGCAGTCCCCCCCCAACGTCTTTTTGGAAAGATTGTTCAAGCCATCCGTAACATGGGAGGGGGAACCCGCAAATAACAGCCCGAACCCAGCCGCACCACTCAACGCCGAACAATCTGACACAATTGGAGGCTCTGCCAACGAAATTACACCTTCAGCCCACGTAATAATGGCGGTTATCGCCCCGTGGACAGAACCATTCCTAGCCTACCTTACTAGGCAGGAACTCCTGGAGACCAAAACGAGGCCCGCTGCATAGTACGGCGATCTAAGGCCTACAGAGTCCATGAGGGAGAACTTTATAAGAAAAGCACTACCGGAGTCCTTCAAAGGTGCATCTCCAAAGAGGAAGGGCAGAACCTCCTGGCTGAAATTCATGTCGGACTCGGTGGTCACCACGCCGCTTCTCGGTCCCTTGTTAGCAAGGCTTTCCGTACAGGCTTTCACTGGCCGACGGCCCGAGTAGACGCTCAGGACCTAGTCCAACGATGCCCTGGTTGCCAACTTTTTGCCAACCAAAGCCATATGCCACCCACCGCACTCCAAACTATACCCATCACCTGGCCTTTTGCGGTCTGGGGGCTTGACATGGTCGGACCCCTTAAAGGTGGAACCCATAGGAAAAAATACTTACTGGTCATGGTGGATAAGTTCACCAAATGGATAGAAGCCAAGCCTGTTAAAACGGCCGAATCCGGACCTGTGATAGACTTCATATCCGGGGTTGTACACCGTTATGGCGTCCCCCACAGCATCATAACCGACAACGGTAAAAACTTTACCGCCGACGAGGTAAAACTCTGGTGCAAAAACATGGGCATCAAGCTCAATTATGCTTCCGTCTATCACCCACAAACCAACGGCCAGGTCGAACGTGCAAATGGTCTTATCATGAGCGGCATTAAACCTAGACTGGTGCGGTCCCTCAAGGAATCTAACACGCACTGGATAGAGGAGCTCGACCCCGTGCTATGGGGGCTGCGGACCACGCCAAATCGCACCACCAGGTACACACCATTTTTTATGGTGTACGGCGCAGAAGCAGTTCTGCCCTGCGACATAATTCATGACTCACCTAGAGTGCGCATGTACGAAGAAAGAGAAGCCGAGCTCGATCGGCAGGACAACTTGGACGCCTTGGAGGAGGAGCGCGATGTGGCAAAAGCCCGTTCCGCATTTTATCAACGGCAGGCCCGAAGATATCAAAGCAGAGAAGTATGAGCCAAAAATTACAATGTTGGCGAACTAGTTCTACGCCTGCCGGATAAGAAAAAGGACAAACTCAAGCCCAAGTGGGAAGATCCATTCATAATCGACCAAGTCCTGACTGGTGGGGCGTACCGCCTGCGAGATGCGTCGAACAACCGACTCGAGCCGAACCCGTGGAACGCCACCCGTCTCCGAAGATTCTATGCCTAGCGCCGGACTCTGTCTTCGTCTCCTTCCTCTGTCCACCCCTTTTTTGTATTTTTCAGTCTTACATTTCTCTCCTTCCCATTTTTCTTTTTCTTGCATAGCCCTTAAAGGCTCATCTAGTGACGCGCTACTCGCGCTCATTAAACCTGGGGGCTTCTTTAACAGAAGCTTATTTATACGGGCTTCACGCCCAACACATGCGTCAAACTTCCGCATGTACCTTTTTTCTTCACCATTATATGCATCGATATGACTTAAAGTTTTGGCCAAGCTGGGTTGCCTGGCTCCTGTGCTTACCCCTACGTTCCCGATTGTTCGGCTAGGCGGTAAAGGGAGCACCTCTGCGATTGTTACTGCCGGGTCAGCCGGATGTGTACCTCAGACTGGGTGAAGCCGAAAGCTAGCGTTCTTAAGGGAATATTCGGTCGGTGAAATAAAAGATAATCTTTTTACTCATTTTATGCGCCCCCAGGTGCTTTTTTCTGCGTCTCTTCACGCAGTCCGGACATGCACCTTAGGGCATGCCTCCCAGCGAAAGGAACCCTTAACGGAACTATTCTCTCTGGAAGATGTTTCTTACTAACCATGTAATATAACATAACTAGTTGGGCACTTGTCTGACAAAGCACTGATGACCCCTACGCCTGGTCTCCACGCATACCCCGGTTCTTATATAACCTCTAGGGTATTCGGACACACTCCGGACCGTCAGGTCCCGAGGTTGAAGCGAAAAGGTCGGCAACGACAAACGATCTACAATCCGGCTAGAAGGCATTACACATGTCAATTCAAAATTACACAGTCATTCTGACTAATTGTATTCCTCTTCTATACCATCTAACAGGCTGTCTAATTTACAGTCCTGCTGGGAATACTTCGCGGACAACTCTACTTGGCCGTATACTAAGCTTACAGGGATCTCCTTCCCGTCAGGCCCCACTGGTCCGACCTCGGCCATGTGGTTTGGGTCAGACTTCGTAAAACGGGTCTTCACCATGGCCCAGGCCTCCCTAGCGCCTTGTAGGCAGGCCAATATCTTCCACAACCGGAAGCGCCGCCGAGCTCCCTTCCTCGCCGAACTCTTTTTTTCAAAGTTCGTTCAAGCACTTACTAAAAATGCCACGTCGAAGCCGCTAATTCTCCTTTGTGGAGTCCGACAGCTGGCCACGAACATCTTTAAGTTCGACGTCCAGCTTGGTGTTGGCATCCTGAAGATCATTCTTCTCTCGCCTCACCTTTGTCAACGTACTCTCACCGGCCTTTAGCCGGCGTAAGAGTTGTTGCTTGTCCGGATCGAGTCCGGCGCCATCTGCAATATGATTTGTCAGATTTGCACTCACACCGCACAATACTAATCTTTCGAAGTGTATCTTACCTGAGGGGGTCTCTTTGGGCTCCCCTGCTGCGGGTAGTGCGGCCTCTAGTTGGGCCTTGCACTTTTCCAGCTCCTAGGACAGTATGGTATTCTTCTCTGTAAGAAGTTGCATATTAAATGATCCTTAAATCAGTTGCTCTAACTGCTTCAAGTCTCGGGGGCTACTGGCATGTATATATTTAACCAAAATTTTCTTACCCGTATGTCTTTTACATACCGCTCCGTGGCTCTTGTTAAACCATTTTGAGCGGCACGGAGGTATGCATCCCCCGAATTAAAGGCATCTAAAGCCTCTTGGGAGAAACAAGCGTCGCGTAGAATTGTTCGGCGACGCCTGTGGTTCATGGCACTCTCCACTTCAGAATTTGTGGCAGACAGCCTGTCTGCATCCTCTGTCGGAGGAGCGTCCGGTGCGCGCCTTGTGCTCGCCTTCGCTTCCTGGCCAGACGTTGGAGCCTGGCTGGTGGAGGCGCGATTGGCAACCTCTCTGGATGTAGTCCGACGAGGTCTCTTCATTCTGAAGATAGCACGAACGTTAATATGCCCTGACAGAATAACTCCAGGGAAACAAAGGGTGCACTATACCTTTGCGCTGGCATCTCAGTCCGGACTACATTCCTTTTTGCCCCACGGGGCCCTGCGGCCCCTCGTTGGCTAGCCGCCGCAGGTTCGGCCTCCTGCCTCGGAAATCTCCCCTGTAAAACATGGCTGTCATCAGAAACACCTGGCTATGTGAGGGTGGAATCTCTTTCAAGGGAATAAGACCCCGGTTTCTGTCACCTGGGAGGCCGGGATTAACCCTGGGTAATCCGCCGTAATGGCTACCAAAGTATTGTCCTTGCTTAGCTGATGGAACACCCCGTCGATAAGATCCACCGATATGTCCGGATCCTCTTCGGAGTCCGGATTGAGGGACCGTTCTGGGTCCTCGGGCTGTGGAGGGCGGCTGTTTATATCCTTTACCTCCTGTCGCAGTTCCTGCATTGAAGTCGTTAGACTACCTATCTAACCATGGGAGTATAAAACAAACGGGCAAGCGCAATTGTTCACTTACCCAACTTGGAGGATCGTACATACTGAATCCAGCCCGCGGGTTGACGCAGAGGAATTCCTCCTTTTCTCCCTCGTACAAAGAGGATAAGATCTTTACTAAGGCGGCGGCTGAGGCCGGCCCCTTACGACCGTAACGTGTGGCGTCATCCTCCCCGTTGAAATCCCACATGGGGTGGCCTCTATATTGAAGCGGCTGCACCCCCCACATAATGCGTGCAGCCATGACTCCAATCATGGTTAGTCCGGAATGAGCCAACAGTCTTATCCGGCCCATCAGGTAAAGGAAGTCTCTGTCGCTTTCTCTTTGAGAGCTCCGCGGACGCCAGCTCAAGCGTTTCTTCAATGGAGCACTGTTGAACTCAGGGAGACCGACCCGGATAGGGTCCGGTAGCGGGATGTTATCTATGTAAAACCATTCCGAAGGCCAGTCCTCGGACGCCTTCTTTGGGGTTCCGGATAGGTATCCGGTCCCGGCGATGCGCCATACTTAGGCTCCGCCCACTTGGTATATAGACCCCTCTTGAGAACGGGGCACCAGGCAGAATAACCTCTTCCACAGCGCGAAATGAGCCTCAACGCCTAAAAATAGCTCGCAAAGGGCGATGAAACCCGCAATATGCAATACGGAGGCGGGCGTGAGATTGTGCAGCTGGAGGCCGTAGAACTCCAGAAGCCCGCGGAGAAATGGATGAATTAGAAATCCAAGTCCCCTTACTAGATAGGGGACGAGGCACACTCGCTCTCCTTTAGAAGGATTGGGGGTGCTCTCCGCTTGTTTTCTACCATTGTAGGTGGCGAGAACGGCTCGGACCGGGACCATGTATGCCTGAGGGAGAAATCCCTTGGCCTGAAGTGACACTAACTCGCTATGCGGGATGGTGCAACTCTCCCGGTCCCCGGGTTTGGGACCAGAGGGGCGAGGGAAGGAGCTGCGACGGCTGGTCATGTTGGAATGGACCTTTGCTGGAAGCACTCTAATGATAACTCGCGGAAAGGAGATGTGGTTTGGACCTAAATCCTCATCCCGTTAAATAGGCGGCTCGTTTATACGGCTAGGGGTGTGGATGTAAAAACACCTCGGATTTTCGCATTCATTTGACACGTGGAAGACGGCCATTATTGGGCATGGAAGCCGAGGAGCACTACATTACAAAAATCGGACATTATTCCTACAGGTACACAAGATTTGGAGAAGAACCTGCCTTGCAATGCTGAACAATCTGCGCGCCGGACTCGTCGTCATTGAAGCCTGGTTCGGGGGCTACTGAGGGAGTCCTGGATTAGGGGGTGTTCGGGTAGCCAGACTATACCTTCAACCGGACTCCAGGACTATGAAGATACAAGATTGAAGACTTCGTCCCGTGTCCGGATGGGACTTTCCTTGGCGTGGAAGGCAAGCTTGACGATGCGGATATTCAAGGTCTCCTACCATTGTAACCGACTCTATGTAACCCTAACCCTATCCGGTGTCTATATAAACCGGAGGGTTGTAGTCCGTAGGCAATCAACTCCATATACAACAATCATACCATAGGCTAGCTTCTAGGGTTTAGCCTCCTTGATCTCGTGGTAGATCTACTCTTGTACTACCCATATCATCCATATTAATCAAGCAGGACGTAGGGTTTTACCTCCATCAAGAGGGCCCGAACATGGATAAAACATCGTGTTCCCTACCTCCTGATACCATCCGGCCTAGACGCACAGTTCGGGACCCCCTACCCGAGATCCGCCGGTTTTGACACCGACACTGGCCCTCAGCCGAACATCGTGCCGGAACCTACAGTGGTTCCGGACTCCGTCAGGCGACCCCCTTCCAAGAGGGGCAAGTCGCCCGCGCGGGTGACCTCCTTCCATCCGGAAGCACCGGACAATTTGCTGGAAGCGCTTCCATCGACGAGGAGCACCGCACTATTATGAGTGCGATGATCAAGAAGGTGCAGTCCACCAAGAGCGGACTGACTGAAGTCTGTGCCAGCCTGCTAACAGGCTTTGAGGTATGTATTTAAAATATATGAAAATATTACCGCATAGACAGTAGCCCCTGATGCTCTATTTGGCGTTCATAAAGAAAAGCCGAATAGAGGATCAAAATAACATTCGCAGGAGTCTAATACCATTATGTCGATATGCATATGCAGGCTTCGCTGCTGACTTCTGCCGCACTGACTGCGGAGGTCGATTCGCTGAAGCAGAACCTCGAGCGGTCCGAGAAAGAGCTCGGCCTTGACAAAAAGCAGCTCGAGGAGAATCAAGGTAAGTAATGCCTTGTCTTTATGTGTATATAAAAAGATGCAATTGCAAAAGATGATAGGATCATTATTAAAGTGTCAGGGGCCACAACCGAGGTGGTGGCCTTGAAGCATGCGCTGTCCGAGGCCGAAAACAAGGCGGCCACGGAGCGCACCGAGCGAGAGAAACATGAGGCATGGGTTGGTGAGGTGCAGCAAGAGCTCCATGCTCTCATGAAGAAGCATGAGACTTTGGAGCTTGACTCGAAGACTCGAGAGTCTGGGCTCGCTGCGGCCCTCGAGAGCACCACGTCTGCCAAGGCCGAAGCCCAAAAAGCCCTCCAGGAAATTGAGGCGATGAAGAAGATAGTGGTGGGTAAGGCATTCATTATGCAAAGCAAGCATGTGAAAGTAAATTCCTTGTTACTTACCCGAGTCCGGAGCTCTCCAGGAGCATTCGCGGATTTGCCCCGCAGCGTGTCAGATGCCGCAAAGTACTACCGAGCTGAGGAAGGGAGCTCGACGGAGAAGGTGTTCTGGTCTCAGTATGCTGAGGCCGAACACCCTGTTCCCTTGAGCGACCAGCTGAAGCAATTGGTCGAGCTCCATAAGGCGGCCGAACAGGCCATGAAGGGTCTTATAGTCCGGCTATGGCCTGGAGAGGCCATGCCCGGGAGCTACTTCGGGCTGGTGAAGCGGCTGGTGGATGCCTGTCCTTGACTTGAAGTCATCAAGTGCTCCGTCGGCATCAAGGGCGCCCGCAGGGCGCTTGCCCGTGTTAAAGTGCACTGGGGCAAGATGGATGCTGAGAAGCTGGTGACGGACGGACCACCGCGGGGCAAGGAGCATCGCCACCCCGAGATGTATTATGAGGGCGTCCTGAAGGGTGCCCGACTTATGGCGGATGAGTGTTCCAAGGATGTAATTTTTGATTGAACTTGCTCGTGTGATCCTACGTTCATGAAAACTTGTTCATATGCGCTATGCAACACTTGTTTGAATTTAAAATATTACCTTCTGTGCGGCTCTTTATCAAATCTGAGAGATGGCCAGTCGTCGGCTTCTGCCCCCATGCCACAAGTGTTGGGGTGTTCGAGGTAAATCTGAGCACTCCTTTTCGCACTCATGGGTCCTTCAAGGGAGGTGCTCAGCGCAACGAACAAGGCAATCTGACTATTATGCTTTATCACTCCCACTTAGCCATAGAATTCTATAATTTTAAATTTTGGTGAAGCCCCTAGTATTCGGAAGACCGAGTTCGGGGCGCTATACACGCCTAAGCCGGACAAAGCCGACTCCTCGCCTAAGCGGCATACGTCTTTAGGGACTCGAAACCTCTCGAACAGCGACCAGCTCTCACCTTATCATGACAGTCAGTTTTAGATTTCTCTACTGAGGTGCTTAGCCCAGCTGAACCGGGGCACAATCGCAGTAGTTCTCCCAGTGCTACCTTAGCCGATATAGCGGAACGTAAGGTACCAAAACATGGGAGCCGGGCAAACCCAACTATTGACCCAAGACATGATTCGGAGCTAATGCATATAATTCTATAAGTTTGGGGTGCCGCTCTTGTGAAAGTGTTCGGACTTCTCACGCCGTATTATGGGGTGCTTAAGCCCCTGGCATATTGGGCGTACCAGAGTGTACGGTTGCTAGATGTCATGGAAGGACATATATATATATATATATAAAGGAAGGCATAGAGAATGCAGTAATAGACTGAAGCTATGCATTGTTTATTCAAAAAGGTGCATTAAAGCAGAACGATACAAGTAGTGCGATAAGCAGAAAAAATATGGGACTATTTGACATGTCCCCTCTGGGGGCAAGCTGCGGAATGGTATTGAAAACAGGTATTTTGCTCGTTATAGAGACCACCTGGGAGTTTCATGGTACGACGTAGCTTTTCCGCCTCCCTGGTTGTTGTATCGTGTGTTCCGCGATTATACTGTTGAACAGGGCTTCCGGAGAGTAAGATCCTAAAAGAGAGAAAAAATAAGAAGTTGGGAAGCCCCTAGTGCGGTTAAGCCGCATTTAGGGGCGTGCCGTGGTCGTGCCCCTTCCCAAATGCCCATGCTATTTTCAGAGCGTAATTATGTACACGTGGCACGGCTTTCGCCGTTTGGCTGGGGCTGGGGTTGGGGCCGCATTGCTATGCTTGCTCGGAACGAGCCAGGCTGGGGTTGGGGCCGCATTGCTATACCCGAATAGAAGAGATGTCAGAGTCCCAGAGTATAGGTCAAGGAGTAAAAGATCCTACTACCACCCGATGGCGACGTGTGCCCGTAAGACACACAGCCATGTTAGTAAAAGTTTTGCAATGTCTAGACTCGACTTCGGCCAAGGAGTGTGGAAGGGGGATTCCTATAGGCAGTCGGCTCTGATACCAACTTGTGACGCCCCCAATTCAATCGTACACTAATCATGCACGCAAATGTGTACGATCAAGATCAGGGACTCACGGGAAGATATCACAACACAACTCTACAAATAAAATAAGGCATACAAGCATCATAATACAAGCCAGGGGCCTCAAGGGCTCGAATACAAGTGCTCGATCATAGATGAGTCAGCGGAAGCAACAATATCTGAGTACAGACATAAGTTAAACAAGTTTGCCTTAAGAAGTCTAGCACAAACTGGGATACAGATCGAAAGAGGCGCAGGCCTCCTGCCTGGGATCCTCCTAAACTACTCCTGGTCGCCGTCAGCGGGCTGCACGTAGTAGGCACCTCCCGAGTAGTAGTAGTCATCGTCGACGGTGGCGTCTGGCTCCTGGGCTCCATCGTCTGGTCGCAGCAATCGAGTAGAGAGATGGGGAAAGGGGAAACAAAGCAACCGTGAGTACTCATCCAAAGTACTCGCAAGCAAGGAGCTACACTACATATGCATGGATATATGTGTAAAGGGCCATATCAGTGGGCTGAACTGCAAAAAGCCAGAATAAGAGGGGGATAGCTAATCCTGTCGAAGACTACGCTTCTGGCAGCCTCCGTCTTGCAGCATATAGAAGAGAGTAGACTGAAGTCCTCCAAGTAGCATCGCATAGCATAATCCTAACCGATGATCCTCTCCTCATCGCCCTGTGAGAGAGTGACCACCGGTTGTATCTGGCACTTAGAAGGGTGTGTTTTATTAAGTATCCGGTTCTAGTTGTCATAAGGTCAAGGTATAACTCCAAGTCGTCCTGTTACCGAAGATCACGGCTATTCGAATAGATTAACTTCCCTGCAGGGGTGCACCACATAACCCAACACGCTCGATCCCATTTGGCCGGACATACTTTCCTGGGTCATGCCCGGCCTCGGAAGATCAACACGTCGCAGACCTACCTAGGCACAACAGAGAGGTCAGCACGCCGGTCTAAATCCTATGGCGCAGGGGTCTGGGCCCATCGCCCATTGCACACCTGCTTGTTGCATACGCGGACGGAGAGCAGACCTAGAAATCTCCATTACAAAGGAAGTTGCGTTACGCGGTCCAACCCGGCGCGCACCGCTCAGTCGCTGACGTCACGAAGGCTTCGGCTGATACCATGACGTCGAGTGCCCATAACTGTCCCCGCGTAGATGGTTAGTGCGTATAGGCTAGTAGCCAGACTCAGATCAAATACCAAGATCTCATTAAGCGTGTTATTCTGAAATAACCACGGACGCCGACCAGGGCCAGGCCCGCCTCTCTCCTAGGTGGTCCCAACCTGCCATGTCGCTCCGCCATAAAGTAATAGTCGGGGGCCTTCGGGAACTCAGGCCCACCTCTACCGAGATGGAGCCACCTGCCCCTTCAGCCCCCAACATCGGAATCACTCACGGGTACTCATACGAGCCGACCCGACTTTAATCACCACAAGTATCATATATTATGTATAAGTATATACCCGTGACCACCTCCCAAGTGATCACGGCCCAATAGTATAGCATGGCAGACAGACAAGAATGTAGGGCCATTGATGATAAACTAGCATCCTATACTAAGCATTAGGATTGCAGGTAAGGTATCAATAGTTGTAGCAACAATGACAGGCTATGCATCAGAATAGGATTAACGGAAAGCAGCAACAGGCTACACTACTCTAATGCAAGCAGTGTAGAGGAGAGTAGGCGATATCTGGTGATCAAGGGGGGGGCTTGCCTGGTTGCTTTGGCAAGAGAGAGGGGTCGTCAACTCCGTAGTCGTACTGGGTAGCAGCGGCGTCGGTCTCGGTGTCTAGCGAGAGAAGAGGAAGAAGAAACAATAAATATTTAAGCAAACAGGTGCATAGCAATGCATGACATGACAAGTATCGGTGCTAGGGATGCCCTAACGTGGTATGAGGTGATCCAGGTGAAGGGGGGAAACATCCGGGAAAGTATCCTCGGTGTTTCACATTTTCGGGCAGAGGAGCCGGAGGGGGAAAGTTGCGAGTTTGATATGTTAGGGGTGTGTGGCGGACGAGCGGGCTGCGTATCCGGGTTCATCTCGTCGTTCTGAGCAACTTTCATGTTGAAAATAATTTAATCCGAGTTACGGATTAAAAGATATGATTTTCTAAAGATTTTATTAATTTTTGGAATTTAATTAATTATTTAATTTAATTCGAAAATGGATATATGACATCAGCATGATGTCATGCTGACAGCAGTCAATGGGGGTTGACTGGTCAACCTGACCAGTGGGTCCCACTGGTCAGAGACACATGTTAATTATCCAAACTTAATTAATCCAATCAGAATTGATTAGGGGTGGGCCCCAGTGTCATTGACTGATTAATTTATTAACTAACAATTTAATTAGTTTAGTTAATTGATTGGTTTAATTAATCAAAATTAATTAAGTTAATTATTTCTTTAATTAATTAATTAATTAATTAGTTAATTATTTTTATTTTATTTACATTATGGCGCGTGGGCCCCACGTGTCATAGGCACACGGGGCCTTATCGGGTTATTGGGCAAACGGGTAGCAGGCGAAGCCGCAGCCCGCCCTGGTAGCGAGGCAAGGCCGTGACGGCGCTGGTTTCGGACGTGGGCGCCGGCGGCCATGGCCAGAAGATGGCGGGGCCGGGCGCGCCCAGCAGAGGGCGGCGCCGGCGGTCAGCAGTGGCGGGACGGAGGCGGTCGGCGCGTGTAGCATGCGGGCGAGGCAGGCCACAGTGGGGAAGCGGGCGGCAGAGCGAAGCAGGGTAGGCAGAGCAGCGGCAAGGGCGGCGAGAGCGGGGCAGCCAGGGGAAGGCACGGCCGGGACAAGCTGCCGGCATCCAGCCGCAGCTCACAGCAGGGAGCGGGGGAAGAGGGGAAAATGCAGCGGCGGGGCTCGCGTGCGAGCGGTGAGGTCACGAGGCGCGGGCGGTGGTTGCGGGATGTGCCCCGGGCGCGTCGAGGAGCGGGCGTGCGCGAGCGGTCGCAAGGCCGGGAGCGGCCAGCGCGGGGTGATGCAAGCACGCGTACGGGAGTGGACGAGGGGTGCGGCGCGATGAGCGGGGCGGCGTGAGGAACAAAGAGCCGCGGGCGAGGAGGGGGGTGCGCCGGAGTTGCAGCGCCGCTGGGGCACAGCGCCGGGCGCGGGCGTGCGCAGGCGAGGGAAGCGCGCACTGCGGGTGAAGGCAGAGAAGGAGGAGGGCCTCGTAGGGGGTTTAGGGCACGCGGCAATGGGGGACGAGGAGGGTGACGGGGACGATTCGGTGAGGCAGCGACGACGTAGAGGACGACGGGGAAGCACTCTGGCGACAGCGTCCAACGGCGACGGGGTGGCGACGGCGAGCGATGGGGCGCGGCGTCGGGGTCGAGGAGATGGGGGGAGTGGGGCGCTGGCATCGCGAGAGGGGGGGCAGTTCGTCACGAGCCCCGATCCGATCTGAATCGGGGGAGGAGGGGGCGCGTCGTGGGGAGGGGAGTGGGGAGTGGGTAGGTTAGGGTTTCACCCTGGTGGGGTTAGTAGAGGGGTTAGGTGGGCTGGCCTGGTGGCCCGTTTGGGCCAAACGGCCCAGGGGAGGGGGATCATCTATGTTTGTTTGTTTTTTTGTATTTGTTTGTTTTCTGTTTTTATTACTTTTCTATTTTATTTTAGCTACACTCTAATTTTAGTTTAATAAAATATGACAATAGCTTCAAAAATAGTGTTTCAAAATAACCCACTACCCTAAAAAGTTCTACCTCAAAAATAAATAGTTTATCATTTTATAAAATATCAAAGGCACTTAAATAATGTTTTTGCTACCGTTTAAATCTTTTTAGTGCATTTATTCATTATATAAAAAAGTGGATTCTTCATCATAATCTACTATGCATTAACGGGCTCAACAAGAACATTTTGTTTTTAATATTTGAAAACTTTTGATGTTTGCCTTTATTTCGAATTTGAATTTGAACTCGGTTTGGATCAAAGTGAGGTTTAGAAATTTAATTGGGATGACATGGCACCATTTGTGTGTGGTTACTATAGCTTAACTACCGGGGCGTTACAAATCTCCTCCACTACAAGAAATCTCGTCCCGAGATTTAGGAGCGGGAGTAAGGGGGGAGGGATCTGGTTACGAAATGCTATCGGATCTTCTCCGTCTTGGTTTCTATTCTCAGATAGGTCGATCCATTATGTTGATGTCTTCATTTATCTGCTTCAGGTCATCATGCTGAAGTCGGCATCCTTTCTTCGGGAACTCAATCGTACTTACGAATGTATAAAGGGGTATTCCGGGAGAGCAGACCTCTGCAAGGTTGACTATCTGGTAGCTAACATTGGGGAAGGTGGCGGAAAGTAACTCTTGAACTGGAACTTAAGAAAATATCGAGAGCAAAGTAAGAAGGTACCATGAGAAGTTTCAAGCGGGTAGGCAATCGTTCGATGCCTGAAACAAAGTGTAAAAGGGGTCCAGAGCAATGGGAATAAGTTTTGTGTCTGATACCAGAATAGATTACTAGGCAAGTGGCCCGTGAATTACATACGGGGTCAAATGTGAGGAATACTTTGGCAATAGGGGTGTACAAGAGAGTCAGGTTTCGATCATGTGGAACTGTGGATTATGGGCCCAGCATGTGGGCTAAAGGTAGAAGGAACGGTGACATCTTGCATAGTGATGGTGGCAAGGCACGTCACAGGGTAGCCTGTCAGTTATGTTGGCAACAACGTTGGTACCAAGGGCGAGGGGCGAAGAGAACCATTTTCCTGCTCGTCGAAACGAGGCGGACCAATAGGCAAAGTTCTCGTCCATCAGTGGTTACCGGAATAACATCAACAATAGTAACATGGTCTAACTGACACGGTTGTTCACCAAGGTTTTACATAAGCAGGAGAATAATACTGCTTGGATCATATAGATCACAAGGAAGGTTAAACCAAACAATGGAAAGGAAAATATGATTATCAGATTAAACCGAACAATGGAAAGGAAAATGTGTCTAAACACATATTTCAAGGGTATATCCTTCCCAAGGAAAAGTAGAGCATGATATCCATGACATGATATAAAGTTGAAAACCCTTTAGGTAAAGGGAGAGAAATTTCATGCCCTTACCCATACAATGGTGTTTGGATAATTGATAAAGAAAATTTAGCATTATGCTTCAAATGTTTTTATTGAAATTGGAAGTACCACAGACATGCTTCAAGATAGCATTGACATGGCCTTCAAGTAAAGGTCGAACTTTGGATACACAAGCATCCATCAGGAACAACTTATAGAATAAGCCTTACAATTTCCTAATGGAAGAATGGCTAACCTTGCTAAAAAGGGAACTATAACAATAGGTCCTCCGGCCAGGTGTGCTAGGCATGACATCATCTTACCGGGTCATATAAAGACCAATGTTATAACTCTTGGAAATATGTCCCAATCATCATATCTGACCGAGATCCAGATCTGATTGGTGCCAGGATACCTCAACTCAGGGAAGGAACTATGGGAGTGAGTTCCGAAATGAGAGTTCATCATTAACTAAGGAGAGGACGAGGAGGTGGTTGATGGACTCAGCGTCAATCCCTCGAGATTTCCAAAAGGATGGATTTCCACAACTATGTGAATAAGGAGATAACATTTGTCAGATCAGATGACATAATGAGGTATGCTCGAGGTAAACATACACAATTAAACATTGATTGAAAGGTGCACCCGAAATATGGGGTTAGGTAGCATGATCAATGTTAGAATGGTGGTTCAGCAACCGATAGGCTAAGAATGAATTATCGATCATTAACTTCAAAGCAATAGGGTTGCTAGAAGTGCAGAATCCACACAACACCGTTCACTTGTGGGTACCCCGGTTGGAATCAACACGAGGACCAAGAAAGAATGGTGATGTTGAGAAGTATCATTATAGCAAGAATTCTTAAGAGGTGGAGCAATCCTCACAACATTCTTGACACCAAAGATGGTAATACCTCGCAATAGAACATAACATAAGTTGGATAGCAAGGAACTCAAGGTACAACACAAAACAGGAACAAGTTTTGTGTTGGAGGGAATGCAATAATGTTATCGATGATAGCCCAAATCATCGAGAGCAAAGGATGCTATTTCTCATCAAGAATTCGAAAGATATCTTGGAAGACCTCAGAATGTTGATGATGATCACGACACATTTGTCGAGAGGTTTCGAGAAGATGTAACTGATCGGCGATGACATCAAGTCAACGGAATGATGAAGCAAAAATTTATTGGAACCATGGGTATGACACAAACTCGAAATCAAGCTTGCTACGATATGACGAGGAAGATCGATTGTAAGATTAGCTCACCGTCGAAATTTGTGCTCTGGGAAAAAGGACCCGATAGCACAGTTAAAATTTAGCACAATAATGATATAGCCAATCAGGCAAAGAATGACATGATCGAGTACAAACTCGCAGGTAAAGAAGATTGCTAAGAGTTGTTTAATCGCGACACGGACTCGATTCAGTTATTGATGTCCTTGAGTGGTTAATAACTCGAAGCCCGTGAAAAACTGTAATCAGTGAGAATGTAGTAATTGATGAAGAACTCATAAGAAGTTATGCAGTTCCAAGATAATCTCGAGATACCAGGAGGGTAATACTCGATGACGAATCAAAGTAGAGGTTGGACTGGGGTATTGCTCTGCAAAAGACAAGTACTTAAACTTGCACGGGAAATGGTATTTAAGGGAGAACATGGTCGGAACCACGATTGGAAAAGGTCAGATCCCAGATATAAGATGAACTTATACCAAAGGAATAATTAATTTAAGAGAAGCTTTAATGATAAGATCTACATCGTGTCCATGGGCATGAACACAAAGTTCAAGGTCGACTCCCACTTCTCCAATGCATGACCATTCATTCACTGCTCTACTAAAAATGATTTGAGTGTGAAATCGTAACTGCTAAATTATCAGAGGAATATGACCCGCGAAAACATTCGGGTTCACACATTAAGGAAGGCATAGGTTTAACCCGTCAGGGTATCGTGGAAACATATACCACAAGCTTCAATAGTAAATACCACCAGCTCGAAAGTAGAGCATAGTTGGCCAATCACAGAATAGGATTTTCCAATGGCATTATGTATCAGGGAAAGAACTTCTCGAGGTTTTTGTATACAAGGGACACTGTCCGATGAAAATTCAACAAAGGATCTGACGGTCCATAACGGAGTTGATGTGAGCATTAGCACACCACCAGTGGAAGAAACAATGCAAATGCATTTAATTATAAAAACAACTGACTAAACCAAAGCTCAAAGGAAAAGGAATTATGATTTCCAAATCAAGGGATCAGAAGCCCACACTCTCATTAAGAATGGATAAGTTGAATAGACTTAGGGGTACAATCGACAACAATTTGATTGGTCGATAACCAGCTCATGAGGATTGCGAGCATTCACAACATTTTGAATCAACGGACTCAAAATGATAATGACAAGGGATGCCCATAAGACTGCGAGACTTATGGGATTAACCATAATGCAAGCAAGCAAGAATTTCAAGAGCAATAGGCAGCTCAGGATTTTTGGAAGTTCAAATAGTATTTTGAAGACTTTGGTGAATTACTTGAATCAACTGGGGATGTGCGGATACTCGATAAGTGCGAGAAATTATTCGTAGGGGTCTTCAGGTGGCAAAGAACTGCAAGGCAGTAGGCACAAAGTATTCTCGGGGTACCTTGTAATAACAAGATCGACTCGGAATAAAAGTAAGAACGACATGTGTAAGTATTTATCAATAGGGATATTTCGGTGGTAGGGAATTGCAAAAGCAACAGGCACAAGGTCTCAAGAGAATATCGGAGGGTATTGTCAGAATATTTTGTTGAAGCAGTCGATCATCCGTAATTAAAGGGCTCTCCGGCAGGAAGTGGTAACGAGAACCTAGAGTTAGATTTTAGCAAAATCATTTAACCCGAATAGAAGAGATGTCAGAGTCCCACAGTATAGGTCAAGGTGTAAAAGATCCTACTACCACCCGATGGCGACGTGTGCCCGTAAGACACACAGCCATGTTAGTAAAAGTTTTGCAATGTCTAGACTCGACTTCGGCCAAGGAGTGTGGAAGGGGGATTCCTACAGGCAGTCGGCTCTGATACCAACTTGTGACGCCCCCGATTCAATCCTACACTAATCATGCATGCAAATGTGTACGATCAAGATCAGGGACTCACGGGAAGATATCACAACACAACTCTACAAATAAAATAAGGCATACAAGCATCATAATACAAGCCAGGGGCCTCGAGGGCTCGAATACAAGTGCTCGATCATAGACGAGTCAGCGGAAACAACAATATCTGAGTACAGACATAAGTTAAACAAGTTTGCCTTAAGAAGGCTAGCACAAACTGGGATACAGATCGAAAGAGGCGTAGGCCTCCTGCCTGGGATCCTCCTAAACTACTCCTGGTCACCGTCAGCGGGCTGCACGTAGTAGTAGGCACCTCCCGAGTAGTAGTAGTCATCATCGACGGTGGCGTCTGGCTCCTGGGCTCCATCGTCTGGTTGCAGCAATCGAGTAGAGAGATGGGGAAAGGGGAAACAAAGCAACCGTGAGTACTCATCCAAAGTACTCGCAAGCAAGGAGCTACACTACATATGCATGGATATATGTGTAAAGGGCCATATCAGTGGGCTGAACTGCAAAAAGCCAGAATAAGAGGGGGATAGCTAATCCTGTCGAAGACTACGCTTCTGGCAGCCTCTGTCTTGCAGCATATAGAAGAGAGTAGACTGAAGCCCTCCAAGTAGCATCGCATAGCATAATCCTAACCGATGATCCTCTCCTCGTCGCCCTGTGAGAGAGCGACCACCGGTTGTATCTGGCACTTAGAAGGGTGTGTTTTATTAAGTATCCGATTCTAGTTGTCATAAGGTCAAGGTACAACTCCAAGTCGTCCTGTTATCGAAGATCACGGCTATTCGAATAGATTAACTTCCCTGCAGGGGTGCACCACATAACCCAACACGCTCGATCCCATTTGGCCGGACATACTTTCCTGGGTCATGCCCGGCCTCGGAAGATCAACACGTCGCATCCCTACCTAGGCACAACAGAGAGGTCAGCACGCCGGTCTAAATCCTATGGCGCAGGGGTCTGGGCCCATCGCCCATTGCACATCTGCACGTTGCGTACGCGGCCGGAGAGCAGACCTAGCAACCTCCATTACAAAGGAAGTTGCGTTACGCGGTCCAACCCGGTGCGCGCCGCTCAGTCGCTGACGTCACGAAGGCTTCGGCTGATACCACGACGTCGAGTGCCCATAACTGTCCCCGCGTAGATGGTTAGTGCGTATAGGCCAGTAGCCAGACTCAGATCAAATACCAAGATCTCGTTAAGCGTGTTATTCTGAAATAACCACGGACGCCGACCAGGGCCAGGCCCACCACTCTCCTAGGTGGTCCCAACCTGCCCTATCGCTCCGCCATAAAGTAACAGTCGGGGGCCTTCAGGAACTCAGGCCCAGCTCTACCGGGATGGAGCCACCTGCCCCTTCAGCCCCCAACATCGGAATCACTCGCGGGTACTCATACAAGCCGACCCGACTTTAATCACCACAAGTATCATATATTATGTATAAGTATATACCCGTGACCACCTCCCAAGTGATCACGGCCCGATAGTATAGCATGGCAGACAGGCAAGAATGTAGGGCCATTGATGATAAACTAGCATCATATACTAAGCATTAGGATTGCAGGTAAGGTATCAACAGTTGTAGCAATAATGATAGGCTATGCATCAGAATAGGATTAACGGAAAGCAGTAACAGGCTACACTACTCTAATGCAAGCAGTATAGAGGAGAGTAGGCAATATCTGGTGATCAAGGGGGGGCTTGCCTGGTTGCTTTGGCAAGAGAGAGGGGTCGTCAACTTCATAGTCCTACTGGGTAGCAGCGGCGTCGATCTCGGTGTCTAGCGAGAGAAGAGGGGGAAGAAACAATAAATATTACATGACACGTATCGGTGCTAGGGGTGCCCTAACGTGGTATGAGGTGATACCGGTGAAGGGGGGAAACATCCGGGAAATTATCCCTGGTGTTTCGCATTTTCGGGCAGAGGAGCCAGAGGGGGGAAGTTGCGAGTTTGATATGTTAGGGGTGTGTGGCGGACGAGTGGGCTGCGTATCCGGGTTCGTCTCGTCGTTCTGAGCAACTTTCATGTTGAAAATAATTTAATCCGAGTTACGAATTAAAATATATGATTTTCTAAAGATTTTATTAATTTTTGGAATTTAATTAATTGTTTAATTTAATTCGAAAAAGGATTTATGACATCAGCATGATGTCATGCTGATGGCAGTCAACAGGGGTTGACTGGTCAACCTGACCAGTGGGTCCCACTGGTCAGAGACACATGTTAATTATCCAAATTTAATTAATCCAATCAGAATTAATTAGGGGTGGGCCCCACTATCATTGACTGATTAATTTATTAACTAACAATTTAATTAGTTTAGTTAATTGATTGGTTTAATTAATCAAAATTAATTAAGTTAATTATTTCTTTAATTAATTAATTAATTTTATTTTTATTTTTATTTACGTTCTAGGGCGTGGGCCCCACGTGTCATAGGCACACGGGGCCTTATCGGGTTATTGGGCAAACGGGCAGCAGGCGAAGCCGCAGCCTGCCCTGGTAGTGAGGCAAGGCCGCGCCGGCGCTGGTTTTGGGCGTGGGCGCTGGCGGCCATGGCCAAAAGATGGCGGGGCCGGGCGCGCCCGGCGGAGGGCGGGGCCGGGCGCGCCCGGCGGAGGGCGGCGCCGGCGGTCAGTAGTGGCGGGACGTAGGCGGTCGGCGTGTGCAGCATGCGGGCGAGGCAGACCACAATGGGGAAGCGGGCGGCAGAGCGAAGCAGGGCAGGTGGAGCAGCGGCAAGGGCGACGAGAGCGGGGCAGCCAGGGGAGGGCACGGCCGGGACGAGATGCCGGCATCCAGCCGCAGCTCGCAGCAGGGAGCGGGGGAAGAGGAAAAACACAGCGGTGGGGCTCGTGTGCGAGCGGTGAGGTCACGAGGCGCGGGCGATGGTTGCGGGGCGTGCCCCGGGCGCGTCGAGGAGCGGGCGTGCACGAGCGGTCGCAAGGCTGGGAGCGGCCAGCGCGGGGTGATGCGGGCACGTGTACGGGAGTGGACGAGGGGTGCGGCGCGACGAGCGGGGCGGCGTGAGGAGCAGAGAGCCGCGGGCGAGGAGGGGGGTGCGCCGGAGTTGCAGCGCCGCTGGGGAGCAGCGCCGCTGGGGAGCAGCGCCGGGCGCGGGCGTGCGCAGGCGAGGGAAGCGCGCGCTGCGGGGGAAGGTAGAGAAGGAGGAGGCCCTCACAGGG
>NC_041382.1:613022933-613058701 GCF_002162155.2 Triticum dicoccoides | reverse complement strand
CCAACGGCGACGGGGTGGCGACGGCGAGCAATGGGGCACGGCGTCGGGGTCGAGGAGATGGGGGGAGTGGGGCGCTGGCGTCCCGAGAGGGGGGGCAGTTCGTCGTGAGCCCCGATCCGATCTGAATCGGGGGAGGAGGGGGCGCGTCGTGGGGAGGGGAGTGGGGAGTGGGTAGGTTAGGGTTTCCCCCTAGTGGGGTTAGTAGAGGGGTTAGGTGGGCTGGCCTGGTGGCCCGTTTGGGCCGAACGGCCCAGGGGAGGGGGATCATCTATGTTTGTTTGTTTTGTTTTTTTGTATTTGTTTGTTTTCTGATTTTATTACTTTTCTGTTTTATTTTAGCTACACTCTAATTTTAGTTTAATAAAATATGACAATAGCTTCAAAAATAGTGTTTCAAAATAACCCACTACCCTAAAAAGTTCTACCTCAAAAATAAATAGTTTATCATTTTATAAAATATCAAAGGCACTTAAATAATGTTTTTGCTGCCGTTTAAATCTTTTTAGTGCATTTATTCATTATATAAAAAAGTGGATTCTTCATCATAATCTACTATGCATTAACGGGCTCAACAAGAACATTTTGTTTTTAATATTTGAAAACTTTTGATGTTTGCCTTTATTTCGAATTTGAATTTGAACTCGGTTTGGATCAAAGTGAGGTTTAGAAATTTAATTGGGATGACATGGCACCATTTGTGTGTGGTTACTGTAGCTTAACTACCGGGGCGTTACAGGTGCCGGGCGAGCCACTCGTCGCGGATGTTATGCTTGAAAGCTGCTAGGGCCTCTGCATCCGGACAGTCGACGATTTGATTTTTCTTGGTCAGGAACCGTGTCCAGAATTGCCTGGCCGATTCCTCTGGCTGCTGAACTATGTGGCTCAAGTCATCGGCATCTGGTGGTCGCACGTAAGTGCCCTGGAAGTTGTCGAGGAATGCGGCTTGCAGATCCTCCCAGCAGCCAATGGACTCTGCTGGCAGGCTGTTAAGCCAATGCCGAGCTGGTCCTTTAAGCTTAAGTGGGAGGTATTTGATGGCGTGTAGATCGTCGCCACGGGCCATGTGGATATGTAGGAGATAGTCCTCAATCCATACCGCAGGATCCGTCGTACCATCATATGATTCGATATTTACGGGTTTGAAACCCTCTGGGATTTGATGATCCATTACTTCATCTGTGAAGCATAGCGGGTGTGCGGCGCCTCTGTATTGGGCTATATCACGATGCAGCTCGAATGAGTCTTGCCTGCTGTGTTCGGCCCGGCCGGATTTACTTTTACTGTATCCGGCATGACGGTTATCGTCTCGTGTAGTGGGGCGCCCTCGCGGTCCGTAGATCGATCTTGCTTGCTTTGCCTTGTCCTCCGATACGTCTCGCAGGTCTAGTGCATTTCCCCGTGCCTTGGTATTTGAGTGACGCTAGGGTGCGGCCTGAGTTTTGGGCCGAGAGGCCTCTCTGTCGCGGCCACGAGGTGGCCGATCAGCCGTGTCATATGCTGGAGATGTAGGTTTTAATGCTTCTTCCTCTAATCGGGGTAGCAGCCTGCGCTTTGGGTAGCTCTTGGAGGGGCGTTCGAGTTCGTATTCCTCGGCCGCAAGGACTTCAGTCCATCTGTCGGCTAGCAAGTCTTGATCAGCTCTAAGCTACTGTTGCTTTTTCTTAAGGCTATTTGTCGTGGCCATAAGCCGGCGCTTGAAGCGCTCTTGCTCGACGGGATCCTCAGGCACGACAAATTTGTCGTCGTCGAGGCTTGCCTCGTCTTCGGAGGGAGGCATGTAATTATCATCCTCTTCCTCTTTATCTGTCGCTCTCTCAGGAGGGCTGGCTTCTCCATCCTCCTGCGCTGAATCTTGCTGGAGGGGGTTGTCGTTGTCTTCGGCACTATCCGAAGTGTTATTATCTCCTGTGCCGGTATCGCTGCTTTTGCTTTGGCGGGATTTAGAGCGGCGCCGCTGATGTCGGCGCTTAGGTTGCTTCTTGGAAGGGTCATCCCCTGCTGTTCCGTCGCCATTGCCTTCTTTGGGTGTATCCACCATGTATATGTCATATGATGAGGTGGCTGTCCAGTGCCCTGTGGGCAGTGGTTCCTATTCCTCTCCTGCATCGTCGTCCATGCCATCGATGTCTTCGGAGTTGAAGTCGAGCATGTCGGTTAAATCATCGACAGTGGCTACTAAGTGGGTGGTGGGTGGGCGGCAAATTTCTTCGTCGTTCGCATCCCAATCCTGCGGAACATAGTTCGGCTAGGACTCTCCTGACAAGGAGAGAGATCTTAGAGTATCTGCGGAGGTGAACTCCATGATCGGCGCCCCAGTTGGATTCGGTTGGTAAGGGCGCGGGCAGTTCGGAGTCCGTGGCCGGAGAAGAATCCGACAACTTGGAGTCACGGCTTTCGTGAAGGGTAAGGTTGGTATTCGGCTCGATCGCCGCTGAGACTGCGGCCTCCGGCGCGGGGTCTAGCCACCCGTCCACGGATGGCGCAATTGGCTCTGAAGTGAGGGTCGGAGCAGTTGCAGGTGCGGTCTCCGGAACACTATTCGGCGGTAGAGCTAAATCATGCCCATCGTGACAGTGTGACGCACTCGGCAGGGGCTCGAATCCGTCGAAGATCAAGTCTCCGCGTATGTCGGCCGTGTAGTTTAAGCTTCCAAATCTGACCTGATGGCCAGGGGCGTAACTCTCGATCTGCTCCAGATGGCCAAGCGAGTTGGCCCGCAGTACGAAGCCGTTGAATACAAAGATCTGTCTGGGGAGAAAAGTCTCACCCTGGACCGCATCGCTATTGATGATTGAAGGAGCCATCAAGCCTGACGATGACGACACAGAGGAACTTTCAATGAAAGCACCAATGTCGGTGTCAAAACCGGCGGATCTTGGGTAGGGGGTCCCGAACTGTGCGCCTAGGCGGATGGTAACAGGAGACAAGGGACACGATGTTTTTACCCAGGTTCGGGCCCTCTCGATGGAGGTAAAACCCTACTCCTGCTTAATTGATATTGATGATATGGGTAGTACAAGAGTTGATCTACCACGAGATCAGAGAGGCTAAACCCTAGAAGCTAGCCTATGGTATGATTGTTGTTATTGTTCTTCTGTCCTACGGACTAAACCCTCCGGTTTATATAGACACCGGAGGGGGCTAGGGTTACACAGAGTCGGTTACAAGGAAGGAGATCTACATATCCATATCGCCAAGCTTGCCTTCCACGCCAAGGAGAGTCCCATCCGGACACGGTACGAAGTCTTCAATCTTGTATCTTCATAGTCCAACAGTCCGGCCAAAGGTTATAGTCCGGCTGTCCGGATACCCCCTAATCCAGGACTCCCTCAGTGTTGTTCAAGGACAAAGAGTTGATAAGAAATTAAATGGTTTCCTTATGCTAGTAAAACTCTAGGCAGTGCTCAAATAAATTATGGTACTACTGAAAAAGAATTCTTAGCAGTGGTGTTTGCTTGTGATAAATTCAGATCTTACATTGTTGATTCTAAAGTTATTGTTCACACCGACCATGCTGCTATAAAATATCTTATGGAAAATAAAGATGCTAAACCTAGACTCATTAGGTGGGTTCTTTTGCTACAAGAATTTGACTTACATATCACTGATATAAAGTGAGCTGAGAACCCCGTGGCTGATAACTTGTCTAGTCTTGAGAATATTCTTGATGACCCAAAACCTCGTGTTTGAGAGGAGATGGTGCTGGTGAAGATGTTGAAGGAAAGTGACCCCCTCCTGATGAGAGGATCGATGGTGATGATTTCCCCCTCCCGGAGGGATGTTTCCCCGGTAGAACAGCTCCGCCGGAGCCCTAGATTGGTTTCACTAGGTTCCGCCTCGTGACGGCGGCGCTTCGTCCCAAAAGCTTCCTCTCCATTTTTTCCATGGCGAAAGACTTCATATAGCCAAAGATGGGCACCGGAGGCCTGCCAGGGGGCCCACGAGGCAGGGGCGTGCCCAGGGGGTAGGGTGCGCCCCCACCCTCGTGGACAGGGTGTGGCCCTCCTCTGGTGCTTTCTTCGCCCAATATTTTTAATATATTCCAAAATGACTTTTGTGGAGTTTCATGACTCTTGGAGTTGTGCAGAATAGGTCTCTAATATTTGCTCCTTTTCCAGCCCAGAATTCCAACTGTCGGCATTCTCCCTCTTCGGGTAACCTTGTAAAATAAGAGAGAATAGGCATAAGTATTGTGACATAATGTGTAATAACAGCCCATTATGCAATAAATATCAACATAAAAGCATGATGCAAAATGGACGTATCAGTGACCATTTCCTTTGTAGTAGAAGCACTCAATTTCAGGCTTGGGTCTAGCTTTGGGCTTCTTCATGGGAGTGGCAACTTGCTTGTGATTCTTCTTGAAGTTCCCTTTCTTTCCCTTGCCCTTTTACTTGAAACTAGTGGTCTTGTCAATCATCAACATTTAATACTATTCTTGATTTCTATCTTCGTCGATTTCAGCATCATGAAGAGCTCGAGAATTGTTTTCGTCATCCCTTGCATATTATAGTTCATCACGAAGTTCCAGTAACTTGGTGATAGTGACTAGAGAACTCTATCAATCACTATATTATCTGGAAGATTAACTCCCACTCGATTCAAGCGATTGTAGTACTCGGATATTCTGAGCACATGCTCATTGGTTGAGCTATTCTCCTCCATCTTGTAGGCAAAATACTTGTCAGGGGTCTCATACCTCTCGACTCGGGCATGAGTCTGAAATACAAATTTTAGCTCTTGGAACATCTTATATGTTCTGTGGTGTTCAAAACGTTTTTGAAGTCCCGGTTCTAAGCCATAATGCATGGTGCACTAAACTATCAAGTAGTCATCATATCGAGCTTTGCCAAACGTTCATAACATCTGCGTCAGCTCCTGCAATAGGTCCGTCACCTAGCAGTGCATTAAGGACATAATTCTTCTGTGCAGCAATGAGAATAATCCTCAGATCATGGACCTAGTCCGCATCATTGCTACTATCATCTTTCAACATAGTTTTTCTCTAGGAACATATCAAAAGTAAACGGGGAGCTACATCATGAGCTATTGATCTACAACATAGTTATGCAAATACTATCAGGACTAAGTTCATGATAAATTAAAGTTCATTAATCATATTACTTAAGAACTCCCACTTAGATAGACATCCCTCTAATCATCTAAGTGATCACGTGATCCAAATCAACTAAACCATGTCCGATCATCACGTGAGATGGAGTAGTTTTCAATGGTGAACATCACTATGTTGATCATATCTACTATATGATTCACGCTCGACCTTTCGGTCTCAGTGTTCCGAGGCCATATCTGCATATGCTAGGCTCGTCAAGTTTAACCCGAGTATTCTGCGTGTGCAAAACTGGCTTGCACCCGTTGTATGTGAACGTAGAGCTTATCACACCCGGTCATCATGTGGTGTCTCGGCACGAAGAACTGTAGCAACGGTGCATACTCAGGGAGAACACTTATATCTTGAAATTTAGTGAGGGATCATCTTATAATGCTACCGCCATACTAAGAAAAATAAGATGCATTAAGGATAAACATCACATGCAATAAAAATAAGTGATATGATATGGCCATCATCATCTTGTGCCTTTGATCTCCATCTCCAAAGCACCATCATGATCACCATTGTCACCGGCTTGACACCTTGATCTCCATCGAAGTATCATTGTCATCTCGCTAACTATTGCTTCTACGACTATCGCTACCGCTTAGTGATAAATTAAAGCAATTACATGGTGATTGCATTTCGTACAATAAAGAGACAACCATATGGCTCCGGCTAGTTGCCGATAACTGTTACAAAACATGATCATCTCATACAACAAATTATATATCATCACGTCTTGACCATATCACATCACAGCAAGCCCTGCAAAAACAAGCTAGACGTCCTCTACTTTGTTGTTGTAAGTTTTACGTGGCTGCTACGGGCTTAGCAAGAACCGTTCTTACCTACGCATTAAAACAACAACGATTTTTCGTCAAGTTTGTTGGTTTAACCTTCAACAAGGACCAGGCGTAGTCACACTCGATTCAACTGAAGTTGGAGAAACAGACACCCACTAGCCACATGTGTGCGATGCACGGCGGTAGAACCAGTCTCATGAACGCGGTCATGTAATGTCGGTCTGGGCCGCTTCATCCAACAATACTGCCGAATCAAAGTATGACATGCTGGTAAGCAGTATGACTATTACCGCCCACAATTCTTTGCATTCTACTCGTGCATATAACATCTACGCATAGACCTGGCTCGGATACCACTGTTGGGGAACATAGTATTTCAAAAAAAATCCTACGATCACGCAAGATCTATCTAGGAGAAGCATAGCAACGAGCAGGGAGAGTGTGTCCACGTACCCTCGTAGACCGAAAGCGGAAGCGTTTAGTAACACGGTTGATGTAGTCGAACGTCTTCGCGATCCAACCGATCCAAGTACCGAACGTATGACACCTCCGCGATCTGCACACGTTCAGCTCGATGACGTCCCTCGAACTCTTGATCCAGTTGAGGCCAAGGGAGAGTTCCGTCAGCACGACGGCGTGGTGATGGTGCTGATGAAGTTACCGGCATAGGGCTTCGCCTAAGCACTACGACGATATGGCCGAGGTGTGTAACTGTGGAGGGGGGCACCACACACAACAAAGAGATTGTCTGTTGTGTCTTGGGGTGCCCCGTTGGCCACGTATATAAATGAGGGAGGAGGAGGAGGCCGGCCTAGGAGGGGTGCACCTATAGGGGGAGACCAACTAAGATTCCCAATCCTAGTTGGAGTCCCCTTCCTTTTCCAAGAGAGGAGAGATGGAAGGAGTAGGAGAGGGAGAAGGAAAGAGAGGGGGGCGCCGCCCCCTCCCTAGTCCAATTCGGACTTGCCATAGGGGGGCGCGTGGCCACCCCTTGAGGCCCTTTTCTCCTTTCCCGTATGGCCCATTAAGGCCCACTACTTCCCCCGGCGAATTCCCGTAACTCCCATGTACTCCGAAAAATACCCGAATCACTTGGAACCTTTTCGATGTCCAAATATAGCCTTTCAATATATCGTTTTTTACGTCTCAGCCATTTTGAGACTCCTCGTCATGTCTGTGATCTCATCCGGGACTCCGAACAACCTTTGGTACATCAAATCACGTAACTCATAATACAAATCGTCATCGAACGTTAAGCGTGCGGACCCTACGGATTCGGGAACTATGTAGACATGACCGAGATACATCTCCGGTCAATAAACAATAGCGGAACATGGATGCTCATATTGGCTCCTACATATTCTACAAAGATCTTTATCGGTCAAACCGCATAACAACATATGTTGTTCCCTTTGTCATCGGTATGTTACTTACCCGAGATTCGATCATCGGTATCATCATACCTAGTTCAATCTCGTTACCGGCAAGTCTCTTTACTCTTTCCGTAATGCATCATCCTGCAACTAACTCATTAGTCACATTGCTTGCAAGGCTTATAGTGATGTGCATTATCGAGAGGGCCCAAAGATACCTCTCCGATACATGGAGTGACACATCCTAATCTCGATCTATGCCAACCCAACAAACACCTTCGGAGACACCTGTAGAGCATCTTTATAATCACCCAGTTACATTGTGATGTTTGATAGCACATAAGGTATTCCTTCGGTATTCGGGAGTTGCATAATCTCATAGTTAGAGGAACATGTATAAGTCATGAAGAAAGCAATAGCAATAAAACTTAACGATCATAATGCTAAGCTAACGGATGGGTCTTGTCCATCACATCATTATCTAATGATGTGATCCCGTTCATCAAATGACAACACATGTCTATGGTCAGGAAACATAACCATCTTTGATTAACGAGCTAGTCAAGTAGAGGCATACTAGGGACACTCTGCTTTGTCTATGTATTCACACATGTACTAAGTTTCCGGTTAATACAATTCTAGCATGAACAATAAACATTTATCATGATATAAGGAAATATAAATAACAACTTTATTATTGCCTCTAGGGCATATTTCCTTCAGAAGTACCATTAGAAAGGATATCTTGCTTATGCATTCAGCCCAAAAGGAAAAGATGGTGAAATATTTTGCAAATTTCAAACAACGAGTAGCTGTCACCTCAGACTTGTGGACTGCAGGCCGGCAAAAGAAATGCTACATGGTTGTTACAGCCCATTTTATTGATTTGAGGTATGTTTTGTTAAAGCGAAGCTTTTTTGTGTCATTATGAATCTGAACTATTTTGTTAATGATTGTGAAGCTGAACCTGGATGTTTATTGTATATTAGGTCTGCATATGTACCAGCCCCACATAATGGTGAAGTTATTTGTCAAGCTTTGCACGAATGTCTTCTTGATTGGAATCTAGAGAGGAAGTTATCCACAGTTACCCTTGACAATTGCACAACTAATGACAAGGCTATTGATATCTTGATAGATGAGTTGGATACTAAATCCCTTGTGTTGGAGGGTAAGTATCTGCATATGTGTTGTTGGGCACATATCCTTAATCTGATTGTGAAAGATGGAATGAGTGTCATGGAGAAAGGTATTGCTAGAGTCCGCGATAGTGTTGCATTTTGGCAGGCCACACCTAAAAGGCACGAGAAATTTGAAAAGATGGCACACACTCTAAACATTGACTATTCTAGAAGGTTGCTTTTGGATTGCAAGACTAGGTGGAATTCAACATATAAAATGATATCCATTGCATTACTATACACTGATGTGTTCGAGAAACTAAGAACACGTGAGCTCCTATTCAACTGTTGCTCAACCATAGAAGATTAGAAATTTGCAAAAGAACTTTGTGATAGGCTACAAGTTTTTTTTTTGCGATCACTGAACTATTCTCAGGGACTAAATATGTTACCACAAATCTGTTCTTCCCCAAAATATCTTCTATTCGTCTAGCAATACGAAAATGGTCTACTAGTGAGCATGTTCCTTTGCAAAAGATGTCCGAGGAAATGAAGACGAAGTTTGAGAAGTATTAGAAAGAAGTGTGTGGTATTATGTCTCTGGCAAGAGTCCTCGATCCAAGATATAAGCTTCATATGTTGCAAGCTTTGTTTGGCTCTCTCTATGGGTTTGAACATGCAACTACAGAAGTGGAGAAAATTAGAAAGGTAATGGGTGATTTGTTGCTAGGATATCAAGCATCAGATGGTGGTGTGGGTACCTCGGAGTCACAGGTAGGTAGGAGTGTTTCGACCCAAGGTGGTGTTGCAGTAGATGAAATGGATAATATATTTAAACAATATATTGTACCTTCTGTGGGATGATGTATTCTGGAATTTGAAAATGCAAGTCATCCATTTCAAGTAATTTTCTTCCCTCTTTTTTATCATTATAGTAAACATTTTGATGGTTACATTCTGTTTTTAGTCACCGCCTTCTATTGCATCCGATAATATTTGAAACACACCCTTATTCAATACATCGTTGCTTGAAAATTTTACTCCTTGTTAAAGTGGTGCATCGGGTAACATTTGCTCCAGCTCCACCCCTACGGTAGGCGGCACCCTCTGACTACTCCGTCCGCCCATCAATCCTTTACCCTAGTTTTCTCTACGCGGAACGGGACGTGATCTCTACAAATTGAGATGCAAAGATTGAAGGAAATATGCCCTAGAGGCAATAATAAAGTTGTTATTTATATTTACTTATATCATGATAAATGTTTATTATTCATGCTAGAATTGTATTAACCAGAAACTTAGTACATGTGTGAATACATAGACAAACAGAGTGTCACTAGTATGCCTCTACTTGACTAGCTCGTTGAATCAAAGATGGTTAAGTTTCCTAGCCATAGACATGAGTTGTCATTTGATTAACGGGATCACATCATTAGAGAATGATGTGATTGACTTGACCCATTCCGTTAGCTTAGCACTTGATCATTTATGTTGCTATTGCTTTCTTCATGACTTATACATGTTCCTATGACTATGAGATTATGCAACTCCCGAATACCGGAGGAACAATTAGTGTGCTACCAAACGTCACAACGTAACTGGGTGATTATAGAGGTGCTCTACAGGTGTCTCCGATGGTACTTGTTGAGTTGGCATAGATCAAGATTAGGATTTGTCACTCCAATTGTCGGAGAGGTATCTTTGGGCCCTCTCGGTAATGCACATCACTATAAGCCTTGCATGCAATGTGACTAATGAGTTAGTTGCAGGATGATGCATTATGGAACGAGTAAAGAGACTTGTCGGTAACGAGATTGAACTACTCCAGTCAAAAAAAAACGAGATTGAACTAGGTATTGAGATACCGACGATCGAATCTCGGGCAAGTAACATGTCGATGACAAAGGGAACAACTTATGTTGTTATGCGGTTTGACCGATAAAGATCTTCATAGAATATGTAGGAACCAATATGAGCATCCAGGTTCCGCTATTGGTTATTGACCGGAGATGAGTCTTGGTCATGTCTACATAGTTCTCGAACCCATAGGGTCCGCACGCTTAACGTTCTGTGACGATCGGTATTATGAGTTTATGTGTTTTGATGTACCGAAGGTTGTTCGGAGTCCCGGATGTGATCACGGACATGTTGAGGAGTCTCGAAATGGTCGAGACATAAAGAACAATATATTGGATGGCTATGTTTGGACATCGGAATGGTTCCGGGTGAGTTTGGGCATTTACCGGAGTACCGGGAGGTTACCGGAACCCCCCGGGGAGTGTATGGGCCTTATTGGGCCTTAGTGGGAGAGAGAAGGAGGCGACCTAGGAGGGGGAGCCCCCCCCCCCCCAAGCCCAATCTGAATTGGGAGGGGGGCCGGCCCCCCTTTCCTTCCTCCCTCTCTCCTCCTTCCACTACTAGAAAAAAGGTTGTTAGTGGCGCACCTATTTTGGTTATTAATGACGCACTATAAGTGCGCCACTATTATCACGCCACTACTAATAAATAGTAATGGCGCACCACCTGGTGCTCCATTACTATCCCAGACACTAATGGGGCAGCTAAAGTGCGCCATTACTAGGCCCAGAAGTGCGCCACTGCTGTTACTCCAAGGGGCCATGTGTACCGTGTGCTTTGGGTTACTAATGGCACACTTTTAGATAATGCACCACTGGTGTGTTTATTTCTGTGCGCCACTAAAGTGCAATATGGTGCGCCACTACTATGAATATTAGGATTTTTTTTGCTTTTCTGATATTTGCACAGGTTACAAAATACATTACAGCACAGAATATAAACAGCACAACATATAAACAGCAGATTTATCGAATACAATAGAAGATTAGTCTCCAAATACAATTCATCATATTAGTCTCCGAATTCAAAATATCGAATAAAGTTAGAACATTACAAGTCTCGAGACCGCGAGTAGCGAGTTTGTCTTCACATTACAAGTCGATATCTAAACTACCATCGCATAGAAGAGGGTTGCGGTCACAATGAGCATCATCGCGATGAAACTGATCTTCATCTGGTTCCTCCTCCGCTCCCTCCTCTCTCCCGCTAGATAGCGCGCGTATCTAGCTTCCGCCTCCGCCCTAGTGGTGTACCCTTTGTAACTATTACCGCTGAAACGGTGAACCTGTCTCCGACACTCCTCCCAGTCGTCATAGACTCCGAGAACCTCACCCTTGTACACGACATACGACGACATCTCTATGCACTAGACAAACAAAACGTTAGTAGCAATTCACAGATAATGTATAAGCAATATATAAGTATGCAACAAAAAGATCAAAAGAGAAAAGCAACACATTAATAGCATGATTCATGGTCCTACTAATAAATAGCATCGATTACATATAAGTTGAACGACTGTCCAAACTAAAGAGACATACAAGTTCATTAAAGTCGACTCGACTCAGGGACCGGAGCATGGATGAAGCCGCCGTCTTTCGTGATGGTCATGAATGTGCGGTCGTTGTCAGCCTGCATTTGTAGCGTTGTTTCTATTTCACTGTTGGACGGTTGATATTTGAGGTAGAACTGCCCCGAGGTACGAAGGGCATCTTGATAGATGATTTCCACAAACTCCGACTGGATGTGAAAGAATTCTTGTCTGATGTCCTCGTCCTGGATTGCCGACAAGCATGCAACCCAATCTTTAAGATTAGTTGGTAGCATAAGGTGATTATGGTCACGTACGATCGCCCGCATGTGATGGAGGGTGTAGTAGGCATCCTTCTGACTGCCAGGTGGCTGCTTGACGCAAGGGAACGCCGTTACGTTGGTGAACACGTGCTTGCTGTACCTACAAATTGGCCTCCTGAAGGTGCCTCCAGATTTGGCATATCCGGTGAGAGCATCATCAAGAACTTTCTTGATATTTGTGTAGTCTTTCTTCGACTGGCGGTCCGAGTCGAAATACGTGGCCATGGAATATTTCGGGCTTAAGAGGATGAGTGTGCAATGTGTGTCACTACACAAAACACGGAATGTTAGAAAAAAAGAATGATCGAAATCTAAGAAATCATATGTTACGGGGCGGTGAGGGGATGACTTACTCAGAAAAGTAAGGCACGAGGAAGTTATCCTTATCTGGGTTCGCCAGAATGACGCCTTCGAGGTATGAACTCGTGACTTGCCGGTCCCCAGCGCTGCCCAAGATCTTGGCACGCATGTAGAAGGGGTCGACTATCACGATGTCCGGGGTCTTGTCTCTAATGATCCGCATCTCCATACTGAGCGAAAATAGCCGAATGAAGGTGTAGTGCAGCGGATGAAGGTTAAACATAGAGAAGATGTCATCAAACTGTAGGACGATCATACGCCCGATGGTGCTATCGACAAAGCCCTTGCCCTCTAGCACCTTGGCCATGAAAACCGGGTATGCCACATCATTCTCGGAGAGACGCCACTTCCCCATAGAAAGAACACTGTCATGCAGACTCTGCATAGCACCGGTTGCAGCACTGAGTAGATTAGTCGGTAGCATCGGCCTACTTGCCACATGCACCCTCCTCGAGATATCCTTAGGTATTGGTGGCCCGTCCTGAGCACGGATCGTACTCGGTGTCGGCTGGCTCGCACCCTTGTTATTTTTTCTTTTCCGTCCCTTCTGCTTCTTCTGCTGTAATGGGATCGAGTTCTACTCAGAGACCACCTTCTTGAGTGTGTTGGGGCTGATAATATTCCGCACCTCGGCTATTTGAGTCTCGGTGAAGGCGGTAGCTGGAGGCGTCTCCTAAGAACTGAACGCCAGACGACGCCTGTTGCAATTGGGTTTCTTCGCGGTACCAGCAAGATCGCGGTCATCTTTTCCAGGGTTGTTGGGTTCTTGAGAAGGAGGCCCCAAGAATTCGTCATTGTACCCATGTTCGTTCATGTACTTATCAACGTTGGAAAATGTACCGTCGTCGCCGTCCGGATCCTGTGCCATATGCATGTCCGGATCAGCTGACGGCGGTAGCGTTGCGGCGGTCTTGCCATGGCTTGGCGCCGGCATGACTGGCGGTGTTGTCTGTGGGGTGGTGTCCCCCGCCCCCAAACGAATCTGGCTCTTCGGCCAAAGCATGGACCAGTTTAAGCAGGCGCTGAGGGTCATCACATCATCTTCGTCAGCCCCAGGGGTCGATACGGAGGTAACAAGTCGTCGCAGCCCCGCATCACCCGAACCAGTTGAACCCTATACGCGGTAGGTGGCATCGGATTACCATGGAACACGCGGTTGCCCGGTTCAATGATTTTGGCCTTGGCGACAGCAATCAACTCGCCGTCCACGAAGTGCAGGAGAGTGCATGGAACGTTGGCAGCACCCTGCGAAAACATGTAGGGCGTCAGGGATGCCCAATCAAAGGCAAGGAGATGAAGTCATCGACCGAGGCTTAGTTACCGTGATGGCGTCGAGCTCGGCTAATGTCGAGGCACCGCCAACGGCGGGCGTGCAAGTGACGGAGGGGCCACTTGCTGCCGATGTGACGGCCGGCGTATTCTTCCCACACCCGGGTGCATTAAGCTCCAATGCCGGCGCCGACGCCGGAGACACCAATGCTGCCTTGGCTGGAGACACCAATGTCGGCGCGTTGTGCGAGTTGCTGCCCGTGAAGCTGGGAATCGGGGGCGGGCCCTGTTGGCCGCCCGCAATCCACCCCCGTAGCCCCTCAAGCAAGGTAGGCATAATGGCGGTGATCGTCGCTCCCACTTGGTCTCGCACTTGCTCTTGGACTATCTCAGGAATCCGTGCCACTTGTGCCTTGAGTTCTTTAACCTCGCGCTCCTAGCTTTCCGAGCTGGTCTTTTTCTCCTTTCACCCAGCCTTATAGTATTCCGACCATTTCGTGGACAAGCCTTTGCCGGCGACACGACCAGCTGACGACGGCTTACTGAACTTATCCTTGTGTTTCATTACGTTCAACGCCCTATTTAAAGTGTTGTCCCAAGGGGCAGACGGGTAGCTCTGAGACCCCGCGCTACTGCTTACAGTTTCCTGCGGAAGGAACATGAACCATTTAGAAATTTGGCTTCATTAATTAGAATGCAACCATATGGAGCTAATTACGCGGGGGTGTATTCCTTACCAGAACAAGCTCAAGCGCCTTCACCTTCAGATCCGTGGTAAGCTCCTTTGTTACCGGGTCCACCTTGTACTGGGCCCTGACATAGTTCATGGTCTGCTTTTCATGGTATTTATCGAAGAGGGGCAATAGGCCTTGCTCGGCACGCTCCGCGTCCTCCTTGTCCCATATATGTTCCACCACTCTGTAACTGCCGGGACCGAGTTTGTGGACCCCTAAGTTCAAGTCCCGCATATCTCTCCCCCACTGACTTGATTCCGCGAATGCATTGCTCTCGCACTTGATCTTGAACTCCAGGTAGTCAGCTTCGCTGATTGAAGGATTTGTCTCCTTGATCTTCTCATAACTATCACCACTTAGAATCCTTCTCTTCACCGCGGCTCTCCAAGTAGCCAGGCCGTGCTCATCTTCGTGAGGGCAGCACTGTTCACTTTATTCCCTAAGAGGCGTGTGTTTGTGAAGTCACCGGGGAACTTGTATCGTTCGTGCAGCTTCGTAAAGAGGAGGTTGCGTTCGCTCGGTCACGGTGCCTTAGGTTCTCGGTGTTGATCGAGACGGTGCCCCAGAGAATGCACCCGAGTTGTCCCGCGTACCCACTGACTAATTCTTTGGGCGTCGTTGGATACCCACTGGAGGACACTTCAGTAAATTCCTCCTTGATGGTGCCGAGCACGTTCGGGCGCCGGTCCCTTTGTTGCCTCTTCAGTTGGCTGCCATCTGTGCGTTTGCTGCCATCATCAGTGGTGGCACCCCCGGCGACACCATCAGTGGTGTCATCCCCGACGCCACTAGGGGTTGTGTAGTCGGGATTGGTGTCTTTCGCGGCGTCCTCATAGCGGTGAGGTTCTTCCTCCATCTCCTAGGACAGCTCCCAGAATGACTTGCCCGAACCACCGGCCTCATCGTTGTCGGCCATGTTCGCTCTAAATAGGAAAAAAGGCTACTAGAGTTATTGGATGAGATCAAGGTAGTATCTATTCTTCTCAGATTTAGAGGAATATTTCTGTTTCGGTTGAGAATCGGGCACCTTCTAGGTCAAGAAAATTGGGCATGACCTTTGCTAATTTTCTTGACCTAGGAGTGCCCCATTCTCAACCGAAACATAAATTAATCAACATTTCAGGAGAAAGGGGTAACTATTCGTCCCTGCACAAAATAATGAACTGAAGGAGCCTCAGTTCAGTTGTAGCTGGCACGTAGCTACAACCTATGCCATACAATCCCCCAAAGGGAAGACAGGAGAATATTCAGCAGGAAATAACAACATCATTTTTTAGTACTTCATATCTCATGAAAGCAAATAGTGGTAACAAGATCAATTATGTATTGTTGCAGCAAAGATGCGGGTAATAGATTGAATTCTCTAAACAAAATTGATATTTTTGTAAGTAAATAGCTTTCACCCTAACAAACGAATGGAACCAGTGACAAGGACACCACATGATGGGCCATTCTGGTGTCGCAATTGCCAAAAAGGGATGATCTCATGGCACTACTTCTTATGCAAATGGTACTGGTAGTTCTACTACATCTTCCACTATGTGACCAAATGTACAGATTCGAAATATCGATGTTGCTGTAGATTCAGAATATCAATGTTGCTGCAAAAATCGGCATTCACTATGAACATGCATATCAAATAGAAAAAACTTAAAACATGGACATTAAGCTCCTAAAACCGGTCTGGGTGCGCTTAATCATTCTGTAGCAACACTATAGCAGCAGTTCGGGATTTTTTTGATGCTTATAACACTGTAACACTATAGCAGCACTACAAACACTATAGAAGCAGATTTGGATGGAACAATTATGGTTGCAAGTCAGCGGCTCACCGAGCGGATGAGAAAATGGGAAAATCCCAGTCAGAGATGTGACCGGCACTGGAAAATGCCTCGCTGCCGCGTGCTGGAGATGTGGCCGCAACGCAACAGAAACCCTTCCCACGATGCTCCCACAGCAGCTCGCAAGGACGGCTCGCAACAGCTCGCGGTGGTCAGATCCGGAGAGCAGCATCATCGATGAGGTCGAGCGAGAGCTCCTGCGGCTCGGTTGCACAACGGCGGTGACCTATGGGAAAGAGAGAAGTGAGGCGGCGACCTACGGCGGATAACATGGGAAATGAGATGAAGGAAAGGAGAGCCGGCTGGAGCGCGCGCGCGGCGGTGTACCTCGAGGCGGCAAAGACTGCAGGTGCTTCTTGCCGGCAATGAAGATGAGGCGGCACACGGGATCTGACGCGCGAGAGGAGCATGGGTGCCTCCGCTGTGCTCACGCGAGTGGGAGAAACCCTCCGAGTGGAGAAGAAGGGGGGTTGGTGGAGAAGAAGGCGTCGGAGATGCGGCAGCGCAGTGGGTCGGGGCGGCGCAGTGGGTCTGGGCGGCGGCGCAGGTAGGGGCGGCTGCGCAGGTAGGGGCGGCGGCGTAGGTAGGGGCGGCGGCACAGTGGGTTGGGGCGGCGGCGCAGTGGGTCGGGGCGGCGGCACAGGTCGGGGGCAGCAGGTCGAGGGCTGAGAGAGGTATGAGATTGAGGATTGGGGATTGGGGATTTTAGTGGGGAGGGTTAGCAATGGCGCACCTTTTAGGGGTGCGCCATAAAAAGATGGTATATCAATGGCGCACCTTTTAGGGGTGCGCCATAAACACCGTGATAGCAATGGCGCACCTTCTCCTGGTGCGCCATTACTAACCTTTTTTATTTTTAGTTGCATGCAATAATTTAAGATTTGAGATAAAAGAAAAGGAAAATGCAAATGGAGTGATAAAACCATTGTGCAAAGATTTAGAATTAGATGACATGGTTGAAATCAAGTGATACATGTAATAATTTAGTTGCATGTAATAATTGAGCTTGCCACTGACACACACACGCGGACGACACGTCGTGATTCAATCTTAGCTATCTTTTCAAAATCTTCTTGCCCTTCTTTCTCACGGTTGAATAATTTAGCCCCCGGAACCCCTTGAATTGATCTTCTCTTGAACGGACGTCCTTTAGGTAGGGTGGTCCTGCTTCTTCTTGTGGTGTATGGTACTTCATCGTCGTTGTCATCTTCCATCTTCGGGTCGCCGTACTTGTCGAAGTCTTGCTCATTGGCGACTCCATCCATTCTGATGGTGTTCCTTTTGCCTCTCCTCGCGACAACACGACTGGGATTTGACGGGTCGGTAATGAAGAAGCATTAGTCCACTTGGGAAGCCAGTACCAATGGCTCATTTTTCGCGGTGACGTTTGCACCTGCGGTCTTGGATTTGGCTTTGGGTATAACCATGGTGGTGAAATACCGGTCTTCTTTTAGGACGCTCTTGGCCCATCTGACACGGAACATCAGGACCTTCTCTCCAGTGTAGCTCGGCTCCCAGATCTCCTCGATCCTTCCGTAGTATCTGTCCTTGTTGTTACCGGTGTAGGATTCCATCGTTACCCCGGAGTTCTGATAATCGCTCTTCATATCCTTTTCCTTGGTGTAGAATGTGTAGCCGTTGATATCGTACGCCTCATAGATCATCAGGTTGTGCTCGGCGCCCTGTGACAAGGCGAATATGAGTTTTTCTTCCGCGAAAGAATCCTTATGTAAAGGGTACGACAGAAGCTTGTCCTTAAACCAACACGTGAAACATGAGTTGTGCTCTTTGATTATATCTCCGTCTGTCCTCTGTTGGCCTCGGTCATTGTACGTCTTCTCAATGAAGGTTTTGTGCTCTACCACCCAAGGATCGACCACGTCTATGTGTTGTAGTGCGACTAGGTTTGCTCTTTCAAAGTCGGCAAGTCGACCCTTGAAGTCGGCATGCATTTCGCGGCGACCCTCGCGGTGACCCTATCCAGCGAGCCTGCCGAGGTGCCTGTTGACGGGCAGACCAACGGGGTTCTCGATGCCTAGATAATTTGTGCAGTAGGAGATGCACTCTTCGGTCAGAAAGCCCTTGGCTATGCTTCTATCTGGACGTGCCCTGTTGCGAACGTATCCTTTGATGACACCATTCATCCTTTCGAACGGCATCATGCTGTGCAGGAACATCGGCCCGAGTTGGATGATATCCTCCACGATATGGACCAGCAGATGCACCATAACGTCGAAGAATGTCGGCGGGAAGTACATTTCAAGCTCGCATAGTATCACCATGATCTCTCCAGTAGCCTTCTGAGTTGCCTCACACCAACCGACTTCCGAGAGATGACGTCGAAAAAGTTGCATAGGCCAAATAGCATTTCACGGATGTGCGCGTCCATGATCCCATGGATTGCAACTGGAAGTATCTGCGTCATCAGCACGTGACAGTCGTGAGACTTCATCCTGCTGAACTTCTGCTTCGCTGAGTCTAGGTATCTACTTATCTTCCCCGCGTAACCATAAGGAAGTTCTACTCCTACGAGGCAGGTGAAAAACTGCTCGATCTCCTTCCGACTTAGAGTGAAGCATGCGGGAGGGCAGTCATATTCGATCTTCTTGGCCTTTTTGCCTTTGCGACGACTTTCCGTGTCCTTCGCCTCATCATCATCATCATCATTAGGGCGTTTTGCGTGAAGCTCCTCCCTGATGCCCATTGATTGCAAGTTTGCCCTTGCTTTCGGCCCATCTTTGGTCCTCTCTGGCATGTTGAGCAGGGTACCAAGCAGACTCTCGCACACGTTTTTCGTGATATGCATGACATCAAGGCTGTGAGGCACATGGAGGATCTTCCAGTACGGCAAGTCCCAGAAAATAGACCTCGTTTTCCATACCTTCAGCGGCGGCTCTGGCGCCTTTCACTTCTTTCCCGGCGGTGGGTACTCTTTCCAGTTTTTCAACAACTCGTCTATTTCCTCGCCGCTGCTCGTACGCGGGGGTCTTCAGGGTTCGGTTTCACCATCGAAAAGATCCTTGCATTTTCTCCATGAGTCATCGTCGCGAAGCCACCTTCGATGTCCCATGAAAACGGTTTTCGAAGACCCGAGATTTCTATCTAGCTAGCGATACGTTGTGTCATCCATGCACCTGACGCATGCACAAAATCCGTGGACCACCTGCCCCGCGACATATCCATAACCGAGATAGTCGTGCACCATCGTGAGCAGTGCGGCTCTCATAGGGAATGCCGTTCGCTGGTTGTTTCGGCCCTTTCAGCAGCCCCAGATACAGATTGATGTCGTTCGCTGGTTGTTTCGGCCCTTCAATTAGCATACCCATGTGAATGTACTTCCTCTTCATGCACATCCAGGGGGGAAGGTTGTACATCCACACAAACACATGCCAGGTGCTATGTGTGCTTCTTTGGCTGCCAAACGGATTAACTCCATCGATGCTCGCGTCCAGCACGATGTTCCTTGGATCGTCCCCAAATTCTGGTTGTTCGAAGTTCAACGCTTGCCACTGGCTCGCATCCTTAGGGTGACTCAGCATCTTGTCTTTTTTATTTATCTCCGGATCATTTCCGTCATCTTCTCGCTTCTTCTCCTCCCTATCCGCGTGCCAACGCAGGAGCTTTGCTAGCTTAGGGTCCGTGAAATACCGCTGCAGACGAGGAGTGATCGGAAAGTACCACACCACTTTTCGAGGAGCTTTCTTCCTCTTCTTGTATTGAGTGACACCGCACATCGGACATATGGTAGACTCCGCGTGCTCGTCCCGATAAATGATGCAATCGTTCATGCACACATGGTATTTCATGTGCGGTAAATCCAGAGGACACACAATTTTCTTCGCCTCCTCGAAACTGGTCGGGCACTTGTTCCCCTTGGGAAGATGTTCGTGCCAAAATGACATGTTCTTCTCGAAGCATGTGTCGGTCATTTTGTGTTTTACCTTCATCTCCAGAGCCATGAGCGTTACTTTCATGTGGGTATCCTCGGGCATGCATCCTTCATACAATGGAGTAACCGCGTCTATCTCCAGTTGATCCAGCTTGGCTTTCTCTCGGGCGGCAGCTCTTGCGTTACACGTCTACTTGAGAAGCAGCTCTTGATATATGAGGGTCCTGCACCCAGCCCATCGATGGTCCATCGTTGTCTGCTCCGGCATCTTTATCTTCATGATCATGCCCTTCGTCTTGATCTTCCTCATCATCATGTCCGGCATCTTCTACATGATGAATGTGTCCTGCATCTACTTCGTGATCGTGTCTTGGAGATTCTTCGTCTTCTCGCCCGCCCTCGCCGCTATTGTCTTGATGCCCTTCCTTATTTCTTGCCCGGCCCCCATGGACGACTTCATAATCATCTTCATCACCTTGCCACCGATAGCCATCCATGAAACCACACACGAGTAGGTGGTCCCGCACCTGTCTGGAATCCGGGTCCATAAGGCTCTTCAGCTTGCATCTTCGACACGAGCATCTTATCTTCATCTCGTTCTTTTGAAGCATCTCGGCCTTCGCGAAGCTCAAAAACCTATTCACGATGCCTTCGGTCATCGTGCGGACCATGGTCGCCTGCGGGGTAGAGCAAAACGATATTTTAGAACCAAAAAAAATTGGCATGACTTTGCCTAAAAATAGGACCAAAAAGAATGCATAGTGCCAAATTCTCGCCGAAACGGAAATGAATCAACATTTCGGCAAAATATTGGCAACTATCGCATTTCAAATATCGGTACCCGCAAACACAAACATATGCAACACCACAAACATACGTAGATCTAGGCCATAAAAAGTGTGTACGTTGTTGGAGGGGGGAAAAGTAGATCTAGAACATAAAGAAAGCTTTCCCCTTACTTACCTATCAAAAAAAGAAATTTAACCACTTAATTTGAGTGAATCTATGGTGCAAATGAGGTGAGGAGGAGGAGGCAGTCGGGACCAAGCTTGGTAGAGGTGGAGAGAATGAAGTGGAAAAAGTGAGTGTGGTAGGTGGCTGTCAAAAATATCTAGCTGCTCTCCGGTTACCAATGGCGCACCTCCTAAGAATGCGCCATTGGTAACCAGGGTTACTAATGGCGCACCTGATGTGTGGTGCGCCATTACTAGTTTTGGAAAAAAAATGTTAGTAGTGGCGCACCGTGGGTGTGATGCGCCATTACTAATTTTAACTAGTAATGGCGCACTATCCCCTGGTGCGTCACTGCTAAGTCTGGGAAAGGTGTGGGGCCAGGACAAAACTAGTAATGGCGCACCACAAACCAGGTGCGCCATTAGTAATATGGCCAATAATGACGCACCTATATCTGGTGCGCCACTCGTATATAGAAGTGGCGCACCACGTACATGGTGACGTACATGGTGCGTTATTAATGTCCATATTAGCTATAGCCGTTTTTCTAGTAGTGTTCCTTCCTCTCCTACTCCTACTTGGAAGGGGGGAATCCTACTCCGGGTGGGAGTAGGACTCCCCTAGGGCGCGCCATAGAGAGGGCCGACCCTCCCCCTCCTCCACTCATTTATATACGGAGGGAGGGGGCACCTCATAGAGACACAAGTTGATCATTGATTTCTTAGCCGTGTGTAGTGCCCCCCTCCACCATAATCCACCTTGGTCATATCGTTGCAGTGCTTAGGCGAAGCCATGCTCTGGTAATTTCATCATCACCATCATCACGCCGTCGTGCTGACGAAGCTCTCCATCGACACTCAGCTGGATCGAGAGTTCGTGGGACTTCACTGAGCCGAACGTGTGCAGACCGCGGAGGTGCCGTACTTTCGGTACTAGGATTGGTCGGATCGTGAAGACATACGACTACATCAATCGCATTGTCATTACGCTTTCGCTTACGGTCTACGAGGGTACGTGGACTACACTCTCCCCTCTCGTTGCTATACATCATCAAGATCTTATGTGTGTGCAGATTTTTTTTTTTTGAAATTAATGCATTCCCAACAAAGATGACAAACACACCAGGACTCACTTCCTTCACCCTGTGAGCTAGTATTTCTAGTCTCCGTACTGTCACTGACGGTGCCGCCACCATTCGCTTTTATCACAACTGCAAAGCTGGCGGCCGGTGTAATTCGGCCTGATCCTGGATCGATTTGTTTGTTCCAATCCATCTGATTCACGAAAGCCAATAATCTCCTCACGCATGCACATACATACTGCCCATGAAACCATTTCCCATGGCTGCGAACCAATCTCTGATTGAGATGGTTAGATGAATAATGATATCCCCAACCCACCAGGGTTCAGATTCTGGTGTTCGCATTTAATCTGGATTTATTTCAGGAATTCCGGCGATACGCTTTCAGTGGGAGGAGACGTTTCCATCGACTACGAGACGTCTACAGTGACTTCGTAAAATCTCAAAATGATATGCCGGCTCAATCTCTCGAAGGTGCTCATAAGAATAGAATGTGCGTATGTGCGTTCATAGGGGTGAGTATATGCGGGTTTATATAAACGTTTGCGTCTATACTGTGTTAAAAAAAAACCATTTCCCATGGCCTGCATCTCCTGCCCATCTGCGCACAGCGTCCCTCAACTCCAACCTTTGGGCGGCAGGAGGATTACATACGTACGACAACCAACCAGCTCGGTCATCAGCCTTTTTTTTTCTTTTTTTCTGAGGATACGGTCATCGGCCTTCTAATAGCAAGTTTTCGATGCCGCTGCTGCCCAAGTTGACCTGTGCCCCGTGCATTCTTGGTAAGGCTTACTCTCTCCGTCCGCGAATAAGTGTACTTCTAGCTTTTGTTTTAGGTCAAAATTTGAAAACTTCACCGGCCGCCTCCCTTCCCGCGCCTCGGCAAGCTCCTCCGTCCGCTTAGCCTTCGTAAGTTCCAATTCCTCCGTCCGCTTCGCGTTCGTAAGTTCCAATCTCACGTTTCCAGATCAACGGCCCCTTCTCGGATTATTAGGGTTCTGGTAGGAGGTAGTCCCGATCTGTAGGTTTCGTCGATTGAAACATTATATTAGGGTTACTTAAGTTATTGCTCGGGATCGTCTTCTTCTCGGATTATTAGGGTTCCTATCTGGTGGTAGGCGGTGTCAAGTCCTGATCTGTAGGGTTTCGTTGATTGAAACATTATATTAGGGTTACTTCGGTTATTGCTCAGGATCTACTGTAGTTTAATTTGATGTACTTGTCTGGTTAGTTATGGAACTGCAGAAGTTTTGATTTGTATGTATCTATTGAATGATAGGAAGGTGCTGATTATGCTCCAACAAACCAATGAGTTTGCTGATGTATCATTTTTTTTCATGTTCCTCAGATAGCTTAATGGAAGAAACATCTAAAGCTGGTGGTACTGGGAAGTATGCGTTTGCATACAATAATGCTATCTATTCTGATAAGATCCTACGTCTGAAAGTTGATCCCTCCCTGCCTGCTCTGTCAGATTCCAGAAAAAAAGCACGTTTAGGTATGTCATCTCCGCTGTTTCTGGAAATATGTTTCTGTTCAAATATGTTGTTGGTTTGCTGCAGCTACTTATGTTTACGTTTATGTCATTTCAATGCAGAAAATGGTGCCTCGACCTCCTCTCAGCTGACATTGTCTGTCAAGGTTGGCATAATCTATGTAAATTTGATTTTTGCTCTGTGTTTATTTTTAAGTTAAATCTATCCTTTATTGCTGTTGACTATGGTGATAGGCTGATCACTTTGCGATTTCATGTTTCTGCAAACGATATGTACTGTTCAACCGCAAATAATTTTGAATTTGAATTTCTACTTTTTATAATTTAGATGAGGAGTATAATGCACTATTATTTATTCTTGGTTATTATGTGCGCTCTTGCTATGTTAGGTTTATATTTGCTGCTAACTTATGTTGCACCTGACAGGATGGTGTGAAAGATATCCGTGTTAGCTCCATTATCCTAGCTGCCGAAAGTCACTACTTTATCAAGGTATAGGCCATTATCACAGTCATATGATTTCATTTTTGCTCATGTGCTTATTTTCCATCTTGCTTACAGCTTTTGTCTTTTCAGCTTTTTACAAATGGAATGAAAGAGACAGGAAATGAAGTTGTTCTTGTGAACTTACATTCAGAAGGTTATTCAATTTACTAATATTGTCTATTATAAATTGGTTTACTTACAGTTGTGTATTGAATTTCAATCTTAATCTTGTTTCATGCCATCTTTAATATTTTTCAGAGTTGGAGCCTTTTGAGGAAATTATTCATTTCATCTACAAGGACATGTTTTTCAATAAGACTGATCCACAAAGGTTACTTGATATTGTGGTCACTGCTGATAAGTTTGAGGTGATTGGAGCAATCAAGCACTGTAAAACTCTGATGCTGCAGTCCCCGCTGACTCTTGAAATTGCCCTTCTTTATTTGGAGTTCACTTCTGAGAAGGTAGAACTGAATGAAATTCTTGGTCCTGTTCATACTGCTTGTGCTGATTTTGTGGCCAATACATACAAAGATCTGTTAAGGTATTTAACCTCCATATCCGGATCTCTTGATTTAATTAACTGAGATGCTCTCTTATTACTCATGAGATTGGTATTTATCTCTTGTGGCGGGTTCTTAGTTATGACATTTTCATATTTATGTGTTAGGTTAGGTTTGGTAATGTTGGTGTGGAAACACTCTGTTAGTGTTAATTCTTATGCTCTTATTTTTCATTTCAGACTCTGTTGTAGCACCTTTTTAAAAGTTTTCATTGCCATGTTTGTGAACTTAAGGCTCATCGAACATGAATTGTTAGATGTTCTTATGATATGTTTTGTAGCCTTGGGCCTCCTGTCATCAAACATCTTTGTGGCATTTACAGATTCTTGTCAGGTTCAACTCGGGTTCAGTAGATAATATTTGATGTGAATAGCGTTTATCTGTGATCCACATAGAAATTTTATACAAAAAGCTTGAGAAAATAAATGTAAGGATAGTTAGTTTTATTCAGATATATTTGATCTGAAGCTATACTTGTGGTAAATAAGATGATGTAATCTCTTTGGTACGGAGGGAGTATTATGGGACGGAGGGTGTGTTATTACTTTGTTCTCAATCTTTGTATCTTTGTTCTGTATTGGATGAGGTTTTGTAAGATCAAATGAGTGTTCCACATTCTTTTTTTATATAAAGTAATACTCCCTCCATTTATCTGTATACCCTGTGCTCCATTTTTAGTTTATTGTTTGAAATCATTAGCTGCTAACAATTTGGTATAACCAGGCTTAGATTAGAAAGTCAACAAACATTACATGATAGTAACAGTATGAGCATTGGTTGCCTTTTCTTTGTTGTTTCTTCTTCATGCTTAGTGATTTCTTGTATTTGCACACATTACCTCTGATCTTTATCAGTAGCCATTAGTTCTGATCTTTCTCTTGGTTTTCAGTCATGAGGAAGCCGTGCTCCAGTTGCGGCTCTCCGCTATGATTTCCATCTTTAAGAGCAGTGCTCTTATTCTTCCCAACGAAGACTATGCATTTACCTTTTTGCTGAAATGGCTGGAGAAAGAGTACTCTGATAAGGAAGAGAGAAATGATGTGTTTCAGAGAATCGTGGTTTCTCTTATCCGGTTCACGCACCTGTCTGAAGAAGCTCTGCTTGATTTTACCTCTTGTAATCTAGTTTCGAGTCCTGTTGACGCGATCAATATTGTATCTAATGCAATGCATTTCAAGGCTACTTCATCTCGAAGAATTGCTTACTGGAGGTATGAGCAGCGTGATTATCTTGTGAGGCCCGTCTCATTATCTTATCTTATGCCAGCTCCACATCCTGAGGTTGTGGCATACATGGATATATCACTGGGTCGCTGCTCTAGGATGACTTACTCTGAAGCTTTTGCCTTTGGTGGATTGACCCTAAACATGGTCGCTACGTGTGTGTTTGACGCTGATACTAATACTCCCAATTCACTTGGTTTGTTTTTATGTGCCCAAACCGAGCAGCCAGCCATCCTGAGTGTCACATTCTCTGTGAGGACACGACCAAATGGGGCGTATGTTGACTGTATCTCGTTTGAACACACATTTACAACAGGCATCCCCTTTGGAGTAAATGATCTGTATCTGACCCAATGGGATGAATTGATGGACCCCAACTGTATTTTTGTCATTAAAGGCCATTTGCACATTAGAATGCGCATTTCTGCTCTCCAGCCATAGGGTTCAGGTATTGCTTTAGGCTAATCCCATTTTGCTGTATTGTTAATCATTTGAAGATAAAGCTCAAGTATGCTCGTTCTTCAGGTAAGGAGGTCTCCAGCATCAGTCTTCAGGCCAAGTAGCTCGTCCATGTTTTAGCGTGTCCTTCAGACCTGACCTGTGGTAATCTGTCTGTGATTCTGATGACTGTCAAGTCTGGAAGCCAAGGAGCTTTGCATATCATGTTGTTTAGCCTGCCCTTCAGACCTGACCTGTGGTAATCTGTCTGTGATTCTGATGAGTTAAGTTTGGAAGTTTTAGCCTGTCCTTCAGACCTGACCTGTGGTAATCTGTCTTGCAAGGAGCTGGTCTTGCATATCATGTTGTTTAGCCTGTCCTTCAGACCTGACCTGTGGTAATCTGTCTGTGATTCTGATGAGTTAAGTTTGGAAGTTTTAGAACTTTCTATGCTAAGTATGGTCAGTAGTATGATGAACAGAGCACTAGATGCCCTAATCTACTCCTATGCTAAGTGTCTTCAAGATCATGTTTTTTGGATATGTTATTCGTGTACCCATAGCATCCTTAACATTGTGCGACGAAGTAGTAATAAAACAGGAGAACGACCTCTGTAGGAGAAAGGTGGGGTGGGGAGAATGGATTTGTGAAAGGAGGGGTTGAAAACCATAGAAGAATCCCACTTAAATGTATGGAATTTAGGTAATTAAGTACTACGGTTGTTTGCATGCTAACCAAAAATGTCTAATCGTCTACATTTAAACTGGTCAGATGAACAAACTCCAAAATGAACACGATGATATTTCTTGGATATCAACATAGTCACTGTTATAGATTTGGCAGCCAAGGACATGAATTTGAAGAACTGAGGCTAGCCAAGGAGAATACCTCACTAGAATTTGTTACGGCAGGCCACATAGTAATTTGTTCCAGCATAGAAATTTGTAGAACTGAGGCTCAGCCAAGGAGTAGAATAATGCTACTTGAGGATTCAGATTTTATACAATGGCCACTTGAGGATGGCATCCAAAACTAGGATAAGATGACCGGGAACGCTGATAGCAGGATTGTACGCCTAGGAGTCGGCATCACTGCTTGAAGCCCTGCAAACAAAGATCTATTCAGTAACCTGCAGCATTTCAAACAACCACAACAGTGAACCACGTCAAGGTTTGGTTTAACTCACATTATCATGCCCACGAGGATCCCTAATTTGCTCTGACACCTCCCTCATTTGTTTAACTGTCGAGTGAGAAGCAAAAATTACCAGTTTAATGTTAGCGCAAATAAGGCATTAAAATCAGACCCACATATTCAAATAATGTGTAACTGGTGATGCCACAACAAAGAAATATAAGAGCGTTTAAATGAAACACAAACGACGCGTTTGGTTCGGCAATTTTCGACCGTCTTCCGATTACACCGCTTAGCGAATACGTTACCAGCGTTTGGTACGGGCTGGGCTGGTTTCAATCGCTGCGTAATCCGATACACCGCTTCATAAAGCCCAAAACGGGATGTACCCCGCGGAAACCGAAAACGCTCGATCGAAGCCCTCCTCCGCTCGTCAGTCTCGCCTCCACCAGGACTCTCTCTCTCTCTCTCTCTCTCTCTTCGGCAGCCTGGTTTTCCCCTTCTCTACCGCGAGCAGCGACGCCGTCTGGACCCCCTCCCCCCTTCCCTGCCACGAGCAGTGACGCCACCTCCCCCCTTCCCCCCACGAGCAGTGACGCCACCTCCCCCCATCCCTACCACGAGCGGCAGCACCGGCAGGACCTCCCTCTGTTCTGTCATGACTCACGAGTTCACTAGCAGCAACTCTGGTCGGACCTTCCCATTCTCCGTCGCTAGCAGCCACGCTTGCCACCGACGTCTCCCGATCCCATCGCGAGCAGCCATGCTGGCCGGACTTCCCCCTTCTATGTTGCAAGCAAGCATGCAGGTCGGGCCTCTCCCTTCTCCTGCTTCTTTTCTGGACGCTCTGGTTTGGAGAATCAACCCTTTGTTGAACCAAACACATCATGTAATCACCCAATTGTTAGATATTTTACATCATGTGTAATGGGATTATTATTGTAACTCTCCTGTAATTGTGGATCGCACCATGCCAGGGCCTGCGTGCCTATTTTGTAGGGCATGAGTGCTCTCCTTTCTTGTATAAGTGTTGTACTTTGTATTTGAGGTAATCAAGGTAACAATTATTCTCTCCAACTTGGTATCAAACACCAGGACCTCCCCATGGCCTCGCCGCCCTCCTCCGCGAACACCAGCGCCACCACCTCGCCGGGCTCCCTCTCCTCCACGGCGCCCGCCGCTGACACCACCGCGGCCTCCTCTCCCTCCTTCGTCTTCGGTATGAACTCACCTGGCACCTCCGCATCTTCTGGATCGCGCTTCGCCCCTCTCTTCTCCTCCACCGCTCCAGCGCCCCCTCCGGCATCCACCCCGGCATCTCTCCTCCCCATCTACCGTGACCACATCACCAACCACATAAAATTCCTCCTCAACCCTGCTGACCACAACTATCATAAGTGGAAGTCTTTCTTCCTCATGGTCCTCGTTCGCTACGGCGTCACTCATCTCATCGAGCATCCCCCGCCGCCCAACGCCGATGCCGCCTACCTAGAGCTTGATGCTCATGTTGCCCTTTGGATCTACGCCACTCTCTCTGACGCCATGGTGGATCATGTCGTCAGCGCCACCACCACGTTTGCCATCTGGACAAAGATCCGTGATTACTTCCTCTCCAACCGTGCTGCCCGGTTCATGATCCTCAACAGGCAATATCACAACCTCAAGCAGGGCGATCTCTCTGTCTAGGAGTACGCACGTCGCATGAAACTCCTTACCGATGGCCTTGCCGACATTGAGCACGCCGTCATCGAGGTTGATCTCACCACCCAGTTCCTTCACGGCCTTGACAAATGCCTCGAAACCATCCGTGTGGTTCTCGGCGATCAGGGCCTGCCGTTCGACGTCGTGCTCTCCCGCGTCACCCTGGCCGAGGAGTCCATGGCGCAACGCTCTGCTGAGGAAAGCGCCTCGGTGTTTGCCCTCCACGACGGGGGCTCTTCTACGAGCAGCAGCTCGAGCACCGGTGGTTCACGCGGGGACCGCTCCGGTGATCGTGGCCATGAGCGCCCCACGGGCCCCTCGCCGCATCCCCCTGCCCGTGGCCGCGGCGACCGCCAAGGTGATGGTAGAGACCGCGGGCGTGGGCGTGGTTGTGGGCGCGACGGCCGCGGCCGCGGCGACTACAACGGGCGTGGGCAGTCTGCGGCTCCTCCCAGTCCCATGGCGCCCTTCACCGGCTACTTCGCGCCCTATGGGATGGCTCTCCCCTCTCCGCGCTCCGGCTGGGTGCCCCCCAACGCGGCGGGCGTCCTCGGGCCGCGCCCGGGCTCGCATGCGCATGCCTACCCCGTCCAGCACACGGCTGCCCCGCCTCCCGCCGCCCACTACTCGCCGGCGATGTACTACCCTCCCCCGCCACCCTCATGGGACCACTTCGCCATGCTGAACGCCGCCTACAGTCACGGTGGTCACCACGCCACCACCCCATCCAATGAATGGTTCCTCGACAGCGGCGCCTCCTCCCACATCACCGGCAACCAAGGTATCTTGACCTCGTCTAGTTCTTCTTTAAATCATTCTACTCCATCTTCTATACTTGTTGGCAATGGTCATTCTCTTCCTATTACTGCATCTGGTTCTACTACTCTCGCTCCCTCTTCTTTTAAACATGAATGATGTACTTGTCTCTCCCTCCATCGTTACCAATCTTATATCTGTTAGGCAATTCACTCGTGACAATTTTTGTTCTATTGAGTTTTACCCATTTGGTTTCCTTGTGAAGGACCTACGAACACGGAAGGTGCTCCTGATCTCCACTAGTTTCGATGGCCTATACCCACTCTTCGGCAGCAACTCGCCATGGCCTACTGCCTTCACCGCCACCACTTCCATGTCGGACATATGGCATCGCCGGCTTGGGCATCCCGGCGCGCACTCCTTTACTTCATTAGCCAAAGATTTTCTTAGCACTTGCAATAAGCCACCGCACACTCCATGTACTGCTTGTCAGCTGGGTAGACAACCTAGGCTTCCTTTCCTTCCTCTCTAAATAAATCTTATGCTCCCTTTGATTTAATTCATTGCGACTTGTGGACCTCGCCTGTTGTAAGCTTTTCTGGGTTTCAATACTACTTAATTGTTCTTGACGATTACACTCACTTCTCCTGGTCGTTTCCCTTATGTAACAAACTTGACACGTCCACCGTTCTCCAACGTTTCTTTACATTTGTTCATACACAATTCGGCGTAGTGATTAAAAGCATGCAATGTGACAATGGCGGTGAGTTCATCAACTCTTCCCTTCGTGCCTTCTTCTCCTCCAACGGCATTGCCTACCATTTCTCCTGCCCACACACTTCGCCTCAAAATGGAAAATCCGAACGACTCATCCGCACTACCAATGATATCGTCCGCTCCCTTCTTTTCCAAGCCCACCTCACACCACCATTCTGGGTAGAAGCATTACACACAGCCACATACCTTCTCAACCGAAGGCCCTCCCGTGCCATCAATGACTATACGCCATACTACCTTCTCCATGGCTCCCATCCCTTGTATGATCATCTCCGCGTGTTTGATTGTTTGTGTTTTCCAAACCTATATGCCACCACCGACCACAAACTATCCCCATGCTCGTCTCGGTGTATTTTCTTGGGCTACCCCCTCGAACACAAGGGATATCGTTGTTACGATCTCACCTCTCGCCGTGTTATAGTTTCCCGGCACGTTATTTTCGACGAAACGGTATTTCCATATAAGCCACCCACATGCATGTCACAAACACCCACGTCCACAGACAATCCCAGCATGCGGATCTCACCTACCAGCCCTGTCACCGCGGATCCCGAAACAGATCTCCCCCCGCCAACCGCACCTGGGCCCCACCTGATCCACTCGGATCATGCGCCCCCGCCCCACACGCCGCGTCGCGACTCTCCCACCCCATCCGCTGCCGCCACGCGTTCCCCAGCCAACCGCGCACCCGCTTCCACCTCCCCTGGCCCGTGCACTATGCCCGGTTCCCCCCTGACACCATCCACCTCCGAACCTACGCCCACACGCAGCGGCGAACCATCCACCCGCAGCGAATCTTCCTCGCCTTCCGCGCCTGTCGGCCCGGTCCCCTCTCCTGCGAGCCCCACCAGATCCTCCTCGTCTTCCGCACCACCAACCACGCCGCTTCCGCGCCTTCCACCGCATGCCATTCCCATAGCTCCTACCAAAAATAACCATTCCATGTCCACCCGTGCCAAGTCAGGTTTTTGCATGCCCAAGCGCCTCTTCCTTGTAGATTCTACCTCACCGGCTATCTCCCCAATTCCTCCTACCTACAAGACTGCTCTCAAGGATCCTCATTGGCAACAAGCTATGGTAGATGAATTTAACGCTTTAATGAACAACTCTACTTGGTCTTTGGTGCCTAAGCCTGCAGGTGTCAATGTGGTCACGGGAAATGGATCTTTCGCCACAAGTTCAACATGGACGGTTCTTTGGCACGCTATAAAGCACGTTGGGTGGTGCGTGGCTTCTCCCAACGTGAGGGTGTGGACTATGATGAAACCTTCAGCCCGGTGGTCAAACCCGCTACTATCCGTGTTGTGCTCAGTATTGCCACCTCGCAAGCATGGCCCATCCATCAACTTGATGTCAAGAATGCCTTCTTGCATGGTGATCTCCATGAAACGGTGTATTGCTCTCAACCGACAGGCTTTGTCGACAAATCCTTTCCGGACCATGTGTGTCTTCTTCGGAAGTCCCTCTATGGTCTCAAACAAGCACCACGTACATGGTTTCTTCGCTTTCGGTCCTTTTTGCTCTCTCTTGGTTTTTGTGCTTCCAAAAGTGACACCTCACTTTTTATTCTCCACCGTGGTTCCACCATTGCATACTTGTTGGTTTATGTCGACGATATTATTCTCACTGCCAACTCCACCACCACCCTAGAGCTCCTCATTCGGTCTCTCAAATCCGAATTCTCTATGTCTGATTTAGGTGCTCTACACCACTTTCTTGGCATCAATGTGACCCCCAATGCTTCTGGTCTTTTCCTTTGCCAACAACAATATGCCTTGGAGATTCTAGAGAGAGCAAAGATGTTAAATTGCAAACCGGTGTCCACCCCCATTGATACTAGCTCCAAAGTATCTTCCACCGCCGGCTCTGTTCTTTCCAACCCTACTCACTATCGTAGTCTTGCCGGCGCGCTTCAATATCTTACCCTCACACGTCCGGACATTGCTTATGCTGTCCAACAGGTGTGTTTGTTCATGCATGAGCTGCAGGACACCCACATGCAGCTCATCAAGAGGATACTACGATACTTGCAAGGCACCTCCCACTATGGCCTTCAGTTCTATCGCTCCTCTTCGCATGATCTTGTTTCCTACACTGACGCCGACTGGGCCGGGTGCCCGGACACGCGCCGCTCGACCTCAGGGTTTTGTGTGTTTCTTGGGTCCAACCTCATTTCGTGGTCCTCCAAGAGACAGCCCACTGTTTCTCGCTCCAGCGCCGAAGCCGAGTACCGTGGCGTGGCTAATTGTGTGGCCGAGGCTTGTTGGCTCCGTCAACTTCTTCATGAGCTCAAACATCCTCCTCGGCGTGCCACAGTGGTTTATTGTGATAACATCAGTGCCTCTTACCTTGCATGTAATCCCGTTCAGCATCAACGCACTAAACATGTTGAGATAGACCTACACTTCGTCCGAGATCGCGTGGCACTTGGCGAAGTCCGGGTCCTCCATGCTTCTTGATAGTGGGTCCCGCGGGCAACCGACGAGGGATGGTCACAATAAAGTATACAAATCACTTTCAGATGTAATTGAAGGTAAAGAGGGAAGGTTTCGCGAGACTCTGCTTGGGAAACGGGTCGATTACTCGAGGCGTTCTGTCATTGTTGTGGGTCCTTCGCTTTCATTACATCAATGTGGATTACCTCTAGAGATAGCAATAAAGCTTTTTCAGCTATTTGTAATTCGCGATTTAATCACGAAACGCGCCACTTCTAATGTAAGGATTGCTAAAAGGAAAATTTGGACCCTCTTCTTCTCAGTTTGCCGATCTCTTCACCAAGGGACTGCTGTCGCCGGTCTTTCATGACTTCAGGAGCAGCCTCAACGTCCTTGCCAACGGAGTTCCGGCTGAGGGGGGGTGTTAGACATTTGTACATCATGTGTAACGGGATTATTGTTGTAACTCTCCTGTAATTGTGGATCGCACCATGCCGGGGCCTGCGTGCCTATTTTGTAGGGCATGAGTGCTCTCCTTCCTTGTATAAGTGTTGTACTTTGTATCTGAGGTAATCAAGGCAACAATTATTCTCTCCAACTCCAATCTCCAGCCTAATACACTGCATCCTGATTACACATCTGAAAACGTTACCAGTCCTGAACCAAACGTGTCGAAAGTAGTGATCTAAACGCGCTTATATTTCTTTACAGAGGGAGTATGTCGTATTGCCTCTTTATATAACAGAAAAATGAAATTAATTTAGTATACAAATATCCTATCACAAAGAAAATGACTTCATATACAAATTCACTATAGAAAACAGTGATGCGAATGTTCTGCCTAGAAATTCTCAGACTGATATTCAACCGAAATTGGTGAAACATTAAATGAGCAACATTACCTCTAGATGAGAGATTCTCGAAAGTCTTGTTGGTCCTCACAGCAAACCTCTGGAAGGCACGGCTACACAGTAAAAAAATCATCCTACTCAGAACAAACAGCAAGGCAAGTAAAATAAAACTAACGGATATCAAGGGAAATTAAGGTGGCTAAACAAAGCTAAGAGTGCTTCCTTGACATCAGAGTAAAATATAACAAGATGACACAAGAAAATCTCAACAAGCTCCATGGCCCTGTAAAAGCCAACTTTTGAATTGTATGCCACGGGATATACATTTGTGTTCTACTGGCATGGCATCATTGTTATATCCTTTCATCTGATAACCAGTGAAACATTCCTCCTGGGGCTCATCATAACTGAGCTTCTCAAGCTAATCATTGCCATCTTCAAGTGGGAGAAGACCAAAGCAGACACAAACACATACCAGCTTATGAGGACATAAAGTAATCATAATTTTGAAGGAATATGAAAAATTTCATTTACAGAGTCAGATTCAAAAGTCAATCAGCACAGGTACACCAAAGCGGACCCTAAGACTGGGGCGACAAATATGAAATCATCATCCTCTTGGATATTCAATGCTGACACTAAAGCATCTTTAGTACAATCGTTAAAAGCAGCAGAAGTTTAAAGCAGTTCAGCCAAATAAATTATTGACAAAGTGCCACAGCTCGTCTTATTCCCACTCACTGCTACTCCCTCCGTTCCGAATTACTTGTCTTAGATTTGTTTAGATACGAAGGTATCTAGCACTAAAATGAGTCTAGATACATCCGTATCTAGACAAATCCAAGACAAGTAATTCGGAACGGAGGGAGTAGATAGCAGGTGTGGATTTGTTCAAGAGAGGAGTGGTATGTAAATAAAAAAGAAAAAAGAAACACCTTACTCAGAAACAACAGCACAACCAGGCAGTTAAAAAATAAACAAAAATCAAGAACAAAGAAACTATGGTATCTAAACAAAGCAGATAAAAATACTTCATAAGGCATGCAAGAGTTTGGTTCCTGAACATTAGAGTAAAATTTAATAAGATCACAAGAAAGAAAAACTCAAACAAGCTCCGCCTCATCCAAAGTACAGAACACAAACCCACACCAGTTAATGAGGAGCTAATAAGGCAATCACAATTTTAAAAATAAATATCAAAATATTCATTTACAGAGTCAGATTCAGAAGTATGTCAATCAGCACAGATACATCGAAGCAGACCCTAAGACTAGGGCGACAAATATGAAATCATCATCCTCTTGAAAATTCATTGCTTACACCAACTCGTCTTTATATGCATCAGAAGTAGCAAGGCAACTCATCCAAATGAAATCCTTGGCTATGTGGCACAGCTCGCATGGAATTGTTCACACAGCATGTCCTCTTCAGTATCCTTGATCGAGTTAAAATAATTTAACTTGCTAGGTTATGATTTCTCAAATACAAATTCAATCAAAATTGAACAGGCAGACAAAGCTCATCAGCTAGGAGCGGAAGACTGTTTTGTTCAAATAATCACAGTTTGGCCATTTGAACTATGAACTTGCAGACCGATAAAAGGAAGTACAAAGAAAAACAGAGTTTGACCTCATTGATAGTTATGCTTTCCGAC
>NC_041382.1:613019679-613022580 GCF_002162155.2 Triticum dicoccoides | reverse complement strand
CTAGCTCTGGCGACTCGGGGGCAAAAACCTAGCGCCGCCACCACCCCTCCCCCTCGCCCCTTCCCATCTCGCTGCCGCCAAAGGCTTCCGCTGGCAAAGCTCGCGCTGGACCCAGGGACGGCGGCAGCGGGGCGTCTCTCTCATCCAGGAAGCAGGGCTCGGCGATGCGAGGCCCTCTGCCGGCGGCGGTCTCATCCGGCGCGGGCTGCCTCAGGGTGGTGGATGCGAGGCGGTGGTGGGCGGCTGTGCAGCGGCAGCATGGCGGCCGGTGGACCTGGTGACCTGGATCTGGATCTGGATCCAGCGAGCCGGTCAGGCGCGGCGCCGGCCTGCAGGTGGCGAAGGGCAGAGGTGTTGGGCGGCGTGGTGTGCGCGCACATGCTGCGTGGTTGTGCGGGGATGCAGTCTAGCCGGTCTGGGATGCTCTTCGCGCCCAGATCTGCTTTTCCTGAACTCCCCCGGCCAACTGACGTTCGTGGCCACGACCAGGGGGTCGGCGTTGGATGCCGTCGACAGAGTTTGACTACGGTGGTGGTGGGGTGTGGATGACGGCAAGGGCTTGAATGCAGGTGGCAGCCGACAACGACCTGACTCTGGCTGTGCAGGTGCTCGAGGTGAGCTTCTGTGTCAACGGAGCCTCATGCTAGTCCTAGTGGGGACGCTTGCCGTGGACTGGTAAGAGGGCGGGGAGGTCTCGGGCTGCTGGGCACATCGGCCAGCTTCAACGAAGATGACGGGGACAGGATGCTTTAGGCAAAAGCCTATGTCGATCTTGTCGGCAACGATGACGGCGACGCCTTCGGGCGCCGTTTCCCTTCTTGAAGGCGTCATCGAGAAGCTACTGTACCCTCTTAATCGTGTGCCCCGGGCGAAAGCCTCAGATCCATCTCTGGATCGGACGACGACGACGTCTCGATGTCGTTTCTCCCCCTTGGGGGCGTTGTTTTTGGGGGCCACGGATCCGCGGTTGGCAGCTTGATGTCTGGATTGGAGTGTTTGTTGGGTTGTTGGTGTGCAGGGTGGTGGCGATGGAAGTGATCTGTGGCGGCGACCAATCCCTTGGTCACCTCGGTGCTGATGGTTGGCCTATCTCTTGGGGGCTCGTGGCGACGATGAGGTCTCGGTGTTCGGTGCCCTTCGACGGTGTCCGAGGCTTTGTTGCCTGGCATAGTGCTTTGGTTCTCTCTATTTTTGATGGTGGCCGTGGTGTGGCCTAGAGGAGGTGCAGGGCCTGTCTCGGTGGAACACTGCCCTTCGGCACGGTCTGTGGCTCTTTGTCACGACGTGGCTAGGCAGTGGGATGCCCTTCGACGGTGGTTGCGACTTCCTAGCTCTTCAAGGTGCAGTGTGATCGTAGGGCAGCCGGCAACTTCTTCTCTACGTCTTCTCGGTGACGGATCTCCTTTCAATTGATTCAATAAAGCTTGCTTCCGCTCATCTCGGTCCAACTACTGGTGTTGGGTGCTAAGTTCTTGGTGTTGGCTGCTTGTCGTAGTTCTTTTCTAGTTCTTCTGTTCTTTCTTGTGCCTTCTTGCGTGTGTTGGTTGCTTTCTGTTGTACCTGATGTCTTGTATCTTTCTCTTATATATAATGAAAATGGTTCAGGCTGGCGTAAGCCCGCCGTAGCACCGCCAAAAAAATAATAATTATGCTTTCCACATGAAGAGAGTTGAGACATATGCTTGTCTATTAGTTTAGTTTAATCATCGGCCCAACAAACAAACTAAAACACCAAACCAATAAGATAATGTGATAGATGGACTCAAATTTGGGTAGTCGGCAAGGCAAACAAATGCCAGTTACGACGAACGAGACCAAATATAAATCTAAACCGTCCTCCGTAACAATTCAGACAGTTTCCTTCAACAATGGGGAACACAATAATGTGTTCATTGTCCAGATAAAGGGTGCGATCAAGGCTATCAGATGTGAGCGAAATACTGATTTTGTTGAAGGGGGCAACACAACCTTAAATATAGTCAGACAAAGAACAACACGTACTATACCAGAAAACTAGTGCAAATTCTCCATTACAACTCAATCCCTTGGATGTGATTTGAATCTTCTGATTATTCCCGTAAGAATAATTACAAGTCTGCTAATACTCTCATTGAGTCATTGTTGCCATGAAAAATCAAACTGAATACCAGCTCATAGTCAGACAAGAGAAAGGACACAAACACATAAAGTAACTGTTGGGCAAATAGGAAATGAAACACAGCACACAAATGTAATGCAAACGTTGCATAACAACTCAGTCCCTTAAATGTTCTTTGAATTGTGCGATCATTTCCGCAAGAATCATTACAGGTCTGTAAGAACTCGTCACTGTTGCCATGCCTACGTCAGTTTCAACGAGACAAATCAAACATAACTAGACTATCAAAGCCAATAGCTCGGAAACAGAATTCACATGACACCTCAACTTTGCCCCATTGGTTTACTATAACGACTCAGTCCCTTAGATGGTCTTTGAATCAAGCGATCATGCTCGCAAGAATCAGTACAGGTCTGTAAAGGCTCATCACCGTCAACTACGTGCACTCCAAAATAAAAATTTGACCTTATTCCTAGTACATGCTCGAACAAATCAATAACAGTAGCATGCAGTGGCGGATCCAGGACCCAGGCCGGGGGGCCTGGGCCCCGGGCGTGGGGAGGAATTCCTTTGTTGATTGTAGCTTCTCAGGCACTGTTTGATACTGTAGCGGCACTGTAGCAAGCCTGGGGCCCGGGGCGTCTCGCTGGGCTGGCTCCGCCCCTGGTAGCATGTATGTAAGAGCTTGCTGCACCCTGTGCCAGCTCACCCGAGTTCGAGTCCTGACTCAGATGCGCGGTGCTCGTGGAGTTTCTCTTATAAAAATGCCAACGAGGGTTAGCCTTTCGGTTAGTCTCATTCTT
>NC_041382.1:613009127-613019257 GCF_002162155.2 Triticum dicoccoides | reverse complement strand
CATTACTTGTTGGCGAGGCCCTGGACGAAGAACTCGTTGACGACGTAGCCCAGCGCCAGGCTGAAAATGCCGCCGCCGCCGCCGCAGGCCATGGTGGACACCTCGCAAAGGTGGCGGAGGCAGGCGCCTGGTCAGTTGGAATGGCGATGCGATGCGACATTCATCGGTACGATCATCTATATACACACGGGCTGGGTGGGCCATTGCGGGCGGCGAACGAACCCTAGGAAGCGAGGGACCAGGTGGGCCGGGATATTTGTGGGCTAGACCCAGCTGACGGCAACGGTCTGCGTGGATTTGGGCCCAACTGGTCCATAGCGGACTTTTCTCCATAAACTCTGAGCCTGCCCATCGAGATCCGCTCCTGCCGGCAGTTGCTAACCGTCACACTGACCAGTAGAGCACTGGAGTGAGTGAGCGAGTGATCGGCGATCGCTGACCAGGCACAATGGCCGGCTGGAGGAAGGCGTGGCTGTCCGTGCTGGACCGGAACGGCGGCGGCGGCGGGGGCAGCAGCGGCTCCCTCCCGGCGCACCTCAACGGCCTCCTCTCCCCGTCCTCCTCCTCCTCCTCCCTCGCCACCGCCCACAAGCGAGGGAGCTTCCCCGGCGGAAAGCGAATAAGGCCTTTCCTAACTGGTTGCGCGCGCAACCAGTATCGGAGCCGTCGTTGCACCTTGTGGATTGGCGCTAGCCTGGCCCACATGGCCCTATCCGGATTCGGCTATTTCAGTTTTCTGAGCGCCATACGAAGTGAATACACGTCCTATCGTATCTGGCGTCCTACCTACGCTCGCGCCTAGCGTACTCGCCTACCTCCCCGTCCACTACCCCGTGACCAGGCTGCCCCATCCACCCAAGCCGGATGCAATTCAAAATTCAACGCAGCTGCAGCTGCATCGACCGGCGGAACCACGTCCTCCCCATCGCCACGCCTGGATCTCAAGATTTCTTCATGATTCACCAATGAATCTCGGTGGGGAGTCATTCACGGATCTCCTATTCAGGTTTCACAAGATCCTCTGTTTCTTTCTTTGTCTTCTCCGGCAAATTCCTCAAATCTGAATCTTGCCATGTCCATGAGGGCGTCCCAGATCTGGCATTGCTAGAGGAAGGGGAGGAGGACGACGAGTGTGGAGGCAGAGGGACATATGGCGTTACCGATTCTCCTTCCTTAAGTTCTGCATCTCAAGTTCATGTCCCGGATATTGACAACACCGACAGTCACAGAGAACCCCCATCTGAATCGCAGCGCACTCCAACTCCGTGGCCTCAAAGGTACTAGCTTAATCGATCCTCCCTCTGTGAATACAACTTTCAGGGAACTAGTCCTGTTTTTTCAGTAAAGTTTTTGGCTTGATGAAGATTTGAGGATTCTGGGCAGGCCGAAATTAGAACGGCCAGTAACGTGTTCTGTTTCTAGTTTTGGGATTAATGAACGTGGACATCTAGGCCCGTGTTGTACACGTAAAATAATTTTCTGGGCCAACATTAGGGAAGCATCACCAGTTCAATCTTTATCATGGACATTGACATGAACATGAGATTTTTTTTATCATGTTCAGTTGATTGCAGTCAAAAGTTTGTTTATTTTGGAGCAGAATTTTTGTTATTGAGGAGTTGTCGGTTGATGTTACAAGACCTCCCGTTATGATCAGCGATCATAAACATGTCTATTTGGGGTGCAGTATATGATACAATTTTCGATTTGTGTCAAGGAATCATAAACTCCGCTCTTGGTTATAGTACATTTTACGGTCAGACTTTGCCGCTTTTTTGCAGGCATTTATACCGTCGATATTGGCATCGGCATGTGCATTAAGACATTTTTATGAGCAGCATACCTATTAATGCTACACGGTTAATTATTTTGGAGCATTAGTTGTTACATATATCTATGCATACGGTATTCAAAACACTGCAGCTACTTATGAATCAAAGTTAGAGTGATGAGCACATTTTAATTATATTAGAAAGATTTGTTTTCATTCCAATTGCGGTTAACATCTCAAACATATGTAGAGTCTGACTCGGCAAGATACCCGACCACCGCGCCTCAGTATTGGGAAGGAAAAGTGCTTTGGAGAAGGCCATGAGAAATTACGCAGATCGGGCAAAGCCTACAATCTCTTGTGCGGTGTCCGTGGACAGCTTTTGTTCATAACCCTGAAGTGCGTCCCAGGTCGGAGATCGCCAGAGGAGGAAGACGGCGGCGAGTGTTCCTACACGTCGCTTCTTCGTCCTCAAGCCAAGATGGAGAGAAATCTGCTAGCGACGCAGAATCTGAAGTTCCGGAGGCCACGCCACACTTCTGGCCTTCCAACTCCGTGGTTCGGAAGGTATTATCTCTCTGTCGCACTCCTAAAAGGATTGAACTGGGCGTGTGCTTGCAGTAAAATAGTAGTCTGGGCCCGGATTTTATAAGCTTTCTCAGTTGGAAATTATAGTGGGCATTGACTTATACAGTAAACAGCAATTGAGTGGAGGAATGATTCGACTAGGCAAGTGTTTTCAGTAAAATAGTAGTCTGAAGATTAATTCAGCACTGTCAATTGAAATTGACCATGGGCATTGACATCTATAGCAAGGAAATTTGATATAGTGATCGGTTATTGCTGTCAAAAGTTTGATTCTTTGGAGCAGATTGTTGTTATTGCGGAGTAGTTCGATAGATTTCAAGACCATCGGCAGCAACATACGAATTTTTATAGCATGAGCCCATGATGTTACAAAATATGTCGCTTATCGGTGATCATAAATATTAATTGTACATAGTATGGGGTTGTCGAGGATGGCAAACAGTACATGATTCAAATTTCCAATTGTGCCCAGTAATCATTCAACGAGGCGTTTGTGTTCAGTCAAATATATAATCGCTAGCAACTGCTTGTTTTCAGTCAAACTTATATTCCAATTTTTTTAGCATTGTCGGTTACTAATTTTCATAATTGACATGTAAAGTAATACATTTTCCAGAGACATCATTTATTTATGCTAAAAGGTTTACTCTTTGGAGAAAATCGATATTCTTTGGAGCAAACTTTCTTTGTTGTGTGCAAAGCAAGTACTTCTAAACCCACATCAGAGTGATGTGCACATTCTGACAATATTTTCCAGGATTATTATTCTTTGCATTATTGTTAACAACTCCGAAATATGCAGGGTCTTTGACTCGTGAAATCATATGTGTAGAAATTGTTATAGGAAACCTATTGGTGGCTGATGGTTGTAGGGTGGCTTGGGTTACAAGATGAGGTCGCAACTGAACTGCATGACCAAGATATGCCTGTCATACCAGGAGCAACTATTCTATCAAGCTCAATGAATGTAGTACCACGCAAGAGGGGTCGAAGTAGGCCAATGAACGCAAGAGCAAAGCTAGGTTATGAGAATGTCAGCAAGGGAAGATCAAAGTTTTGTTCTATTTGCAGAGGGTAGGGGCCAAATCGCATCATGATACCCCTCAAAGGGAGGTCTAACAAAGACACAAAGGAAAGTCCCAAAGTGTACTAAGTGTGGCCTTTCAGGCCATGAGAGAATTTCGTGCTCGATAAGAATGTTCATTTTGTTGTTGGAAGATGAAATTGGTGTTACAAAAGATGTTGTAGGATTTCTTTTGTTGTGCTGTTTCGAAAGATGAAATTGGTGTTGTAGGTGTTCTTTTGTTGTCAGAAATTAGGTTCATTTTTGTGGCCAAGTAGTGAATATGTAATTTCAGAAATGTTATGAGGATGTGTAAAGTTAGCCGCGGTACTTATTTCAGTACAAGTGCAACTCAAATTGAACCTTTGATGTTCATTTCGGCAAAATCTACTTATGGTTGCTGTTGTTCATATTATGATGTTGCTACCAATTTATTTTATTTTACCAAAAAAAATTCATTTGCCATAGAAACTGTTTGTGCAAACTGAATCACATAATATACGGCAGCAAAAATAGACACATTGCTGTCAAACAGCCGACATTATTCAGTTGAGCATCATGAAACAACAATAGTGGGCACATTAGTACTTCAAGTATTTACACCAAGCACACTATCAGAAGCAATGCACTACTAACCACAACCTAGTAGCAGCAAACTTGCTGGCTACAAACAGAAAAAATACTATCACAAATACATTACAAAGCAACCGAGAAAGTCCAATAGTCTTTTTACCTCGAAACTAAAGGATTTTAGCAAGATTTTTGCCATATCACTTTGATATATTTGTTTTTGGTGTTTCAATTGGGCCTTTGTAGGTCAATGGTACGCAGCTTAAATGCCCGGTCACGAAGGACTTTGATTCAACATGACCGGTGCTTAAGCGCTTGATCACGAAGGACTTTAAATGCTATCTGCGTTTCAATTGGATCTTTATAGCACTTTGAACCAATGTGTCTGGTACATCACCATATGTACCCCGAATATGGATCTCTTGCACTTGACCATGAAAAGCTTTAATGTAATATGGATCAATAGGTTTTTGCATTGGGTTCCTGGGATACAAACCCTATAATTATCATGATACTGTCATCAGTAGGGATTATGACACATACAGCCGTAGATGAGCACTTTATATCCTTGGCTGCAGTCCTCTTATGGTCCAGCACGAAGAACTTTAGAGATAGTAGTCATATGTCCCCGAATACGGGTCTCTTGCACTTGACCAGGAAGAACTTTAATGTTATATGGATCGGTAAGGTTTTCCATTCGGGCTCCTGGGATACCAGCCCTATAATGATTGTGATATTATCATCACTAGACACTATCGTGCTGATAACATGTAAAGAAGAAAAAGAGAGAGAGGAACGAATGGATTGAGCAGTAACTGCATTGACTGAAGAATAGGGTATTTATACCCATGTACAGAGGCGGTAATTACATAGTCGGTAACTGGCGGTTGCTAAACTAAACAACCGACCTAAGCATTGATTATTAGGATTTAATTAATCCTTAACACTTATGCGTACCTTTTTTGTTTGGTAGTTGATCCTACGTGGATAGTGCAAGCGGGCGCTCCTTCCACACACGTTAATTTCTGACTAGATCGGCAACGCGCATTGGCGCGAGGGTGCCGGTCCAACCGATATGGCCAAATAGTAGAAGATCAAATCGCATGATGCATTAGTAGGAAAGCAAGTTTAGCACATGTAACAGGAAACGATTTGCTGGTTCATGGAAAAGAATAAACATTTCAAAAGTGTAACATCATCGAGTTTAACAAAGTTATGAGATTATAAAAACTAACCAGGCCCACAAGTAAGGCAACATCGAGTTCAATGCAATACAAAAGCTTATTAGTTGACATTATGTTCAGTAGTACAAGCAGGAACATAAGAGAGAAAAAGCCAAAAGTGGATATGGATGCACTAAAACTACTAAGCCATAGTTAGGCATACCGATAGATAGCTTTGGTTCAACTGCCTCCATGAGTGCCATTCCATATGAATCTGGTGAGAATAGTTCGTAATATAGATGACCACATAATGGTTTTGTATAGAGAATACACTTGTGATTTCCTTCTAAAGCATATGGACAGTGAGCAATAATTTCCCCTTATAATCTTGAAGGCAAAGATCTTTATCTGAGTAGTTATTCTTCTATTCCTGCCGCCTTAACAAAGTCCGACCAATTGGGGTATTGTGGCCCTCTTATCCGTATGAAAATACTCCAGAGTAGGCATGGAAATGAGCTCTGGATGGAAAATAATTAGTGTATTTTTGGGTGACATTGGCAAACATGACTTCACCGGCTGTCTGGAAAAAAGAATAACAAGTAGAACATTACTTTCCACATACCACAAAAGAAGAGCATTACTTTGCCGGACCACACAAACACACAACCCGTGATATGGTTTGGTTACCTGATCATCACCAGCTGTCTAGAAAAAAGATTCCTGACTGTGACACCTTTTGGAGCCTTTTCATATTGTGACAACTCTTGTAGGGGGCTAACAATCAACCGGAAGAGAAAACCAGCATGACCACCTGCAGACAACAAAGAGGGATAATCATTATGGATAAGAAAGATTAATAAACAAAAATCGATCGGACGGTCAGAGAGAGAGAAGGGGAAATCTTACCAGTCGAAGGTGCCACGGGAGTGAGATGAGGAGACGCTCAGAAGCGGCGCCGCTAGCCGGCAGCACCTCAAAGGCTGAAGCCAACCACCTGGACTCCCGATGCCCACCTGCCAACACTTGATCCTTTTGCCCGGGACACTGTACAATAGAAACACATAAACCTGATCACACAGAGCTCAGAGCAAGTTTCTTCGAACATTTTTTTACTGGTCGAAGGTTCCACGGGGCTTAAAAATGGTTATTAGAAACCAATACGCTCGAGGAAAAGTGCAAATGTACAGATAAACATGTAGATAATAGAAAAGGAAAATAAAGCACCTCTTTGTTCTACAATCCAGAAATGCTCGTTCATGGTTGAGACAATCAACCATCAGTCGTTTTTGTTTGGCGAACAAATATAAGATCTGACAGTTTTGTAGGCAAGCACAAAAATACCAGATTCTTTCAACTTGTCAATTCAGATGCAACGGTGTAACGCCCTCGATGCGGCTATATCTCCCACGTGTCGAAGCACGACTCAGAGGCATAACCGCATTGAAAGCAATGTCGCAAGTGAGGTAATCTTCACACAAACCCATGTAATACAATAGGGGAAGAAGATACATAGTTGGCTTACAATCGCCACTTCACACAATTACATGAATAAAGCATTATATTATCCAAATACAATCAAGGTCCGACTACGGAACCAAAATAAAAGAAGAACCCCAAATGCGACAAAGGTCCCCGATCGACCCCAACTGGGCTCCACTATTGATCAACTAGAACGGAACAACACAAAGGACAAGATCTTCATCGAGCTCCTCGTGAGCTTGGTTGCGTCAACTGCACGGTCTCATCGGCACCTGCAAGCTGGTTTTGGAAGTATCTGTGAGCCACGGGGACTCAGCAATCTCGCACCCTCGCGATCAAGACTATTTAAGCTTATGGGTAAGGTAAAGGTATGAGGTGGAGCTGCAGCAAGCGACTAGCATATATGGTGGCTAACATACACAAAAGAGAGCGAGAAGAGAAAGCAAAGCACGGTCGAGAATCTATGATCAAGAAGTGATCCTAGAACAACCTACGTCAAGCATAACTCCAACAACCGTGTTCACTTCCCGGCCCCCACCGGAAAGAGACCATCACGGTTACACACGCGGTTGATTCATTTTAATTAAGGTCGACTTTAGGTTTTCTACAATCGGACGTTAACAAATTCCCATCTGCCCATAACCGCGGGCACGGCTTTCGAAAGTTCAAATCCCTGCAGGGGTGTCCCAACTTAGCCCATGACAAGCTCTCACGGTCAACGAAGAAATAGACCTCCACCCGAGACATTCCGATCAGACTCGGTATCCCGGTACAACAAGACATTTCGACAGGGTAAAACTAAGCCAGCAACACCTCCCGAATGTGCCGACAAATCCCGATAGGAGCTGCACATATCTCTTTCTCAAGGCACACTCTGATGAGCCAGACGTCGGGTAAGCCAGCCCAGAGTTGCCCCTGGTAGCCTCGGACATCGCTCAGTTGGACCAACACTAAGAGGAGCACTGGCCCGGGTGGGTAAAATAAAGATGACCCTTGGGCTGGACGACCCAAGGGAAAGAAAAAGGCTAGGTGGCGAATGGTAAAACCAATGTTGGGCATTGCTGGAAGAGCTTTACTTAAGGCGAACTGTCAAGGGGTTCCCATAATAGCCCAACCGCGTAAGGGACGCAAAATCCGGGAACATAACACCCGATATGACGGAAACTAGGGCGGCAAGAGTGGAACAAAACACCAGGCATAAGGCCGAGCCTTTCACCCTTTACCAAGTATATAGATGCATTAATTAAATAAGATATATAGTGATATCCCAACAAGTAAACATGGTCCAACAAAGAACAATATCTCCACGTTCCAACAAGGAACAAACTTCAATCTTCACCTGCAACTAACAACGCTATAAGAGGGGCTGAGCAAAGCGGTAACATAGCCAATCAACGATTTGCTAGGACAAGGTGGGTTAGAGGCTTGGTTCGACAATATGGGAGGCATGATAAGCAAGTGGTGGGTATCGCAGCATAGGCATAGCAAAAGAGCGAGCAACGAAGCAAGCAAAGATAGAAATGATTTCGAGGGTATGATCATCTTGCCTGAAATCCCGCAAGGAAGAAGAACGCGTCCATGACGAAGACAAACAGACGTAGTCGAACGAATCCTCACAACATGACGTTATCGAAACCAACCCGAAGAAGCAACACCGGAAAAGAAGCACACAACATAGTAAACAACCAACACATGAACATGATATGATATGCGGGATGCGGTATGCGATGCATATGCATGATTTGACAAGAGATGAAAGAACCTGGCCTCAACTTGGAAATCCAAGTGTGCCACTAGAAAGGTAAGATGAAATCGCTTGAAAACGATATAAAGAACGCCGGAATCGGAGTTACGGCTTGGAAATGGCAAGTGATTCAAAAATGACACCGGTCTGCGATTTACAGCAAGTAGCCATCTAAATGCAATGAGATGAACATGCTACAGCACCCAAACATGACAACAAAATACATGGCAGGGATGCATTCAAGATGCTTTAACAAAAGTCTAGCACTGAGCTACGGCCAATTCATCCATTAACAGATTCAAACAAGCATGGCAAAAATGCATATGACAAACATATCTCAGACTTAGTGAAATTAACACTTGTCTGGAATTTCAGATCAGGTAGCCCACTTCGGAGCAACAAAACTACTGCTACAGGACCTGATCATGGCAAAGTAAAGCATGGCATGAAGCTACTCAAAGAGCTTAACAAAAGTCCCTTAGTCTTGAGCCAAAAGGGATCAGAAAATACAATTGCAAGCATGTGAACATAGCAAAAACATAATCAGTTTTTATACTCAGTGAAAAACTGACACATGCTGAAATATAACTCAAGTAGGCATGTTTACGAGCTTGATGCACTCACTACGGTGCAAGGCATGACAAGCTAAGCATACATCCATCAAGAAGGCACAAAATGCAAGCTAGACATGGCAAGAACAATAGCATAGCATGCACGGATCAACTGCTACATCACCGGCAAAATTGCAAACAAGTTGACAATCTGCCCAGATTCATAAAGTAGCAAAAATAGAGCTCGATTGACTCAAGCTAGGGTGCTCCATAATTGCAAACAAAGACATGGATGGATAGAGCACTACAATAATAACAAAACATCCTTACTGATCATCCTCAAAAGAGGCACGGATCACTAGGAAACAACATGAACATATGGCCATATGAGATAAATAGCTCAAGGACTTAATGGAATTGCTAAGTTCCTGAAAACAGAATTACTAAGTGCACCACTTTGCAAGCTCGTACAAGTCACCACACACATCACAAAAATACATGGGTTGCACCTCTAGAAAGATGACAAAACCCTTAACAAAACACATGTAGAGCATCAGGGCAAAGCATGCACACATTAATCATGGCAAAAATGACAAAAGTGCTAAACGGAGTAGCAGATCTGACAATTAACTCAAGTAGCCCTCTTCTAACAGCATTTCAGGCATCAAGATGAACTCAAATGAAAATGATGCAATGGAATGAAATGATGTACTCTCTGAGATGAATATTTTGATATGCTATATGCATGAATCGGAGCTACCGATGCAAAGTTACGAGGCCATGAATAGAGGCACTTGGATCTGAGAATTTCGGGACTTAGTGAAAATTATACCTCCGGAAAAAGTCAAACCGGGACGAAGTGGTACGGGACGGAGGGATCCGGATCTGGACGGGGCGTTTGGATCGGGGGAGTGGTGGATCTGATCCCGCTTCGTGGATCTCGCCGGAGAAGTTCGCCGGAGACGGGGGAGACGGCCGGAGTTCGCGGGGATGACGGAGGTGAGGCCGGAGAGGAGGAAGAAGGCGGCGCGGAGGCCGGTTCCGGCCGGATCCGGCGCCGGTGGAGGCAAGGCGCGGCGGGACGGCGGAAGGCGACCGGCGGAGGTGCTACGCGGTGGAGGCGGCGCGGGTGCGGCGGCGGCGGAGCAAGTGCAGCGGCGCGGCGAGATGGAGAGGAGTGGCGCGGGTCGGCGGTGAAGCG
>NC_041382.1:613002504-613008847 GCF_002162155.2 Triticum dicoccoides | reverse complement strand
GCGGGTGGCGGCGGGCGACGCGCGGGCCGCGCGGGCCGGCTGCGGGCCCCGTGGGCCAGCAGCGGGGTGCGGATGAGAGAGTGGGAGGATGGCGCTAAGGTGGCGAGCCGCGGTTGGCGGAGAGTGGCTGCGGGGTGACGTGGCAGCTCCCCATTGGTGGGAGTGAGGTGGCGGCGGACGGTGGACACGTCCGGCGCGGCGTGGACGCGTCCGGTGGCGCGATGAGAGTGATTTTAGGGTTTCATCCATGAATAAATCGAAGGGTCTACATATATATAAGTAGAGGGAGTTAGGAGCGCCGGATTGCAAAACGGACAACGGGAAAAATGCTCGAATGCATGAGACGAACATGTATGCAAAAGAAATGCACATGATGACATGATATGAGATGCATGACACGCAAGCAATGACAAGGCAACAACAGCAAATAACTAGAGGACACCTAGCACATCGGTCTCGGGGCGTTACAAACAGGAATGTCCTCGTGAGCACATATATAAATCACAGAGATCTGCATCAAGGAAATACATGTGCATTTTACCTCCTTTACCATTTGAACATATAAAGAACGGAAGTATTGAAAATCCGTAGAAAAGGCCAACAAAATTAAACGCTAAAAGTAAAAGGTGGAAAACTAAAGAGTGGATCAGCTGATCACCGGCGGGTCCTAGACACACTATGACACATGTTGCCATACTAATGAACAAACACTTCCTAGTATACATTAGGGGTTTGCATATTTTACAATCTGCTCGCATTGCATATACAGTAGCTAGTAGCTACTATACTTTAACTAAAAATTAAATCTACATTGTCTGCTCTCTGATTTCATAGTAGCATGGTTCAGATCATGCAAGGCAAACAAAACATCAGTTTGGAACTATCAGGAACTGTGGCTCAAGTGTACTTTAAAACTGGAAGCATGGTTCAGTTCATGCAAGCCAAATAAAACATCAGTTTGGAACTATCAGGAATAGTGGCTCAAGTGTAGTTTAAAAATGGAGCAACTAAATGTTATGAATAGTTACAGAACTGCACTTGTTCCTAACTCATGTTATATGAGTCTCAGCGCATGTGTTTTCGTGTGTCCACATAAGTTGATCCCAATTCACCATATAGTAAGATAAAATGTCCGAATAAATTCAAATGCCCGGGCCAAATACTTCTTATCCAGGTCCCATACCAGGAAGCATTGGTACAACAAAACACTGATTTGTAGTCAGTTAAAGTTTGAGTACTGCGTAGCTTAACTTCTAGGCGATTCATGATTGAAATTTGAAAGGGTACTTAAAAAACATCACGGAAATATGATCCAGTTTGAGAACAGGTGTGTAGATGTCTTCTTTTGTTTAACACAAATAGTTTAGTAGTACAGCATAGAGAAAAGCACATATATATTTAGAATTGCAAGTGAATATAAGAAGCATGAGCATTGTTGGAGATAGTTAATCCAAAGGTTTACAAACAAAAAATCAAGAACTAATGCAAATTTGTGTGGCTTAACCTTAGTTGGACTTGAAAGCGTAAAACTGGTGTAGCAATATATCATATACCTGCAGGTCCATATGGCCGATGCCGTCAAGGTCTAGCTGTGGACGGTCTTGCAATGGCAGCAAATTCGAAGTCAGTTAGGCAGCACAGCGGGGCCAAACTGATCTACCATGGGAAAGGCTACAAGAAATTAGTCATTCCCTGTACATTATTGACATATAAAGCAAGACATCATAGAAAAGACATATCATCGATTTGATTACCCAAAGTAGAAAGTCATTCACAATCTAGTAAGTTTGAATCCGCCCGAAACATTTGAATAATCGATTTGACTGTCTGGGACATGATGCTTATGAAACACTATGGTGATGTACGTGCAGCCGATCATAGAGAACAATGAAGATGCTTGGAACATGACGTACATAAGATACTGTGGGAATATTACCTGCAACCAATTGTACATACACTGCTTGGTCTGAATTCATAAATCTTGGTCTGAGTTCATAATTTAAGAATTAGGAGAACACATGCTAGAGTAGGAATTACCACAGGTAATTTTCCTAAATCTATGTATACTTAGCAGTCATGTAGTATAATACTATAAATGACCCTCTCCTCCCGCAGTGAATGTGTGCTACCAACATCACTTGAAAGGCAGAAGACATGCCTTAAAATAAATCCATTTAAGAAAAGTACGACTAAAATTCAATGGACAGATTTAATCTGCTCCCACATGTATGTAACAGTAACATGTAGCTTGTATGGAGAAGAAAAGAAAGCGGGTCACATAATCATAATAGAAGATAACTGAAGATTTAGCAGAAAAGTATGACTAAAAATTAATGAACTGAAGAAAGCAGGTCACATGATCATATTCAGAGCACAAACTAAAAGGTAAGTTGGAAAGCCTTAGCAGAACAAATGCTGCCTAGTGTCCTAGATCTATGCCGCGGCTTACCGCGCGTTGCCCGCTAAACAACTTGCAACCAAATATGAATAATCACTTTGATATGAATAAATAATGGTAGCCGTTAAGGTCACTTTACTCAAATAATCCGCATAGGAATATTTAAATCTATCTATACATAAAAGATTCGTATCTCCCAAGGTATGTCCAAAGAATTATCATCAAAATGAAGGAATCTAGCAGATGTTTGGCAGCGACCACATAAGAAATATACTTTGTGCAAGAACATATCGACCTAAGAAACAAAGTGGCATCTATTTTTCAAAATTGTTCCCATGCTCTTTTTAAGTCTGTTGCTAAATATCTCGAAGTCACATGGTGCCGTTTTTTTAAGAACATGCTTTTTTTAAGGGACTGTTTAGGTCTCAGTCGACTGAGACTTCGCGAAGTCTCAGTCGGCTGACGTCATCATATGTAGATTAGGCATGTTAAGTAGCTTTCCATCTGCTGGGTTGAACCGGCTTAACACCTGGGCTGGTTTCTCTTTTCTTGTTTGTTTGTTTGTTGGGCTGGGCCATGACATTGTTTGCTTGTGGGCCTGGACGACATAGGAAAAAGACAAAAAAACTTATTTGCTGCTCTGCTTTATGAACTGTACTTTTTGACTGAACCCAGGCAAAACCCCATGCCCACAAGCATGGAGAAACTCACTAGTGTAAGGGCGTCTGATCTCTTCTCTGATTTTCACCCCCTCCCACCTTTCCCCCCACCTTCTCTTCTCTGATTTGTTCTAGATCTGATTTTCTTTTCTCTCTTCTCATGTTTGTAACAGCAATCCTGCAGCAGTAAGGAAGATTCCTGATGGGACATAGGTTAGAGTTATAATTTGTAGGAAAATTAGAGAAGAGGCAAAACTGAATCAAGTAGTATTTGACTGGCATGTGCGTTGTAGCAATTCTGACAGCAGAAAATAATTTTATTTTTAACTGTATGTCCATGAAAAAATGATGTTGGACTCCTCCCCACAAAAGTTGTATATGGATTGATTGGTTCATGTTTTAGGACAGAATATGGCTTGGTAATTAAAACAGAAATCAGTAGGGTGCTGCCCTCTTCCCTGCACAAGACACTAAGGAGAAAGACTGAACTTTTTTCAAGATTTGCCACAGTGGGGTTGTATTACAAGCATATACATGACCCTGCCTAGTGTACAGAAAAATATGAAAAAAAATGTAGCATGGTTAACATCTAGTTCGGTGACTACAGAAGATCAAGAATGTATGGTGTGAACTAAGAAAAAAGAAACAGAGGCATAGAAAAAATGAACCTTTCTTGTGGATGGTCAAATATACCTCAGCAACAATGTTTTCTCTTCATTTTGTAGGTGCTGGACGGAACTATGGCAAAAGAACTCCAAACAGCTGCGGACCAGTCCCAGTTAATCTGCTGACACCGGTTCATGTAAGATTGATATTTTTGGAAAAAAGGTTGTTTCACAAGGGTGTACAAAAAAAGGAACTTAGAACATCACTCTCCATGTGCAGCAGCCATACCTTGGTGTCCAACATGTGCAGCATCAACAAACTGTGATGAATCTGGCATCCCAACCATCTTCAAGTGCATTTGCACAACATGTATGTGCTTTCATGAACAACAAAAATAAACTCTTTAAGTTATCTGCCTTGATGAATATAATTTGGTACTCTGTTGCACATGCATCAAATTGTAACATGCAAGAAAAGTAAAAAAATGCAGGGTCATTCCGAATGCGAGTGCCTCAGTAAATAAATAATAATAATCTCAGTATGTCGAATGCCTCAGAAAATTCAAACAAGCATTGGCAATGCTCAGTGCAAGCAAGCAATTGAAGGGACATCAGTAAAACCAAGTACAAGTACATCACATAAGAATTCAATAGTTACCTTTGAGAAAATCTCAGCTACCTACCTCTATTTCAACGTCAGCCATGGAATTTGTTCTCTTCATTTCGCACTCAGAAAAGTACGAGGTCAAGCCAAACAAAACACTAATTCACTCCCTCAGATTCGTGATTCACACCCAAAAAAAGCATTAGAAAAAATATACCCAAAAATCGTCATCTCCATTTGCAAACTCCATCCCAGAATCTAGATTCGCACCATATATCCCCTAGTGGGCAAACAAACAAATCTGAGATAATAATAGCTTGTCATAAAACTGTGGTAGAGAGTAAGTGAGGATGGTTAATCCGTTCACATATTACTAATTGTAACTAGTAAAAGGAAACACTCCTAGATTTTCTTATGGAAATGTAAAACATCAAGTGTCTGTTTTGGTAGTTCAGACAAACAAAACCAAAACAGGCACTACAAATCCAACATTCCATGAGTTGGAGAGAGGAAGCTAAAAGCAGAACAACTTTTGAATAAATATGGAAAAATTGATGTCGAAAAGATTAAGAGATGCCTTAATTAGTCAAGACTATCAGCAGCAAATCTCCTACCTTGAGAGACACATAAGGTAGCTACATCCATCAACTACAGTGGTAAAAAACTAACAGGTGCAGATCACTTGCACGGTAGTACTACAGGAGTACTGAACACTTACAAGCATGTTGCTTAAGTAATTCAGACATGTCTACTGACAGTGAACTTGGATACTTGTAAATTCATAACCACAAAATGTCTACTGACAGTGAACAGAATTAGACTGATGCTCTCATAAAGCACAGAAAATTCAGATGTAGTCCTACCAAGTTCCCCATCTCGCTGACCGGGGCGGCGCCGGAGGACGATGGAGAAGACGGCCGCGCTTCCCCTGCCCCCTTTTCGTCGGGCAGCACCACCGGCGCAGCTGCTGTGCCCGAGGATCTGGACAAGTAACTCTTCTCTCCTTTAATATGCTCCCCTTTTTTGAAAATGAGCTGCGCTGTCAGAATCAAATGCAAAAAACAAATTTGATTTTTTTATTAAATCCTTGGGAAAAACAAAAAATGCAAAAATGTATATGATTTCAAAAAAAAGATAAAAACACACAAACTAGTTGTGAGATCGGGTGCTTGGTTTGTGTTTGCAGGCATGGCAAAAAACGGTGGTGTTATGGTGCTCGTGTGACACATAGCGAGGGTAGAGGATTCGCGGGGGAGCTGCCACCTTCCGACCAAGCAAAAAAATCCAGTTGTGAAAATGTATGTAAAGAGACATAGTTATAGTCCGGGGGACCGCCCTTGCAAATCTTTTATATCTAAATAGCTAGCCCCCACTAACATATTTCTCTCAACATGCAAGCATGCCACCTCATTATTCAACATGCATAAGGAAAGGCCCACCTCAACATGCAACTATTCATATTAAAAACCCACTACAACATGCATGCATGTAAAATTTCATTTTATTATGCTATTTACATTTAATTTTTATATACTTTCAAAAGCTATTGTTTCAAGAATTCATGTTTCATATAATCAAAATCTCATTGAAATATTGCAAACATTCCCGCAACAATGTGCGGGGCATCATCTAGTTGCATGAATAGTTGCCCCCTCTCTCTTACCGCCACCCCTCCGACAAAACAAAGGCCCCTAGTTGAAACTAAGTTAGAAGACACTAAGTATGGCCATGCTAGAAAGACACGTGGTTGCATGAGTATAGTTGGACATGCAGCTGGTCACCTCTCTATCGTTGTTGCCCCCTCCGACAAAACAAAGGTCCCTCAATTGCAACCAAGTTAAAAGATATGCAGTTGCATGTCTACTGAGGGACATGCAATTGGCCCCATGTCTCTAGACGCCGCCCCCTCTGACAAAACAAAGGTCCCCAGTTGTGACCATAGTAAGAAGACATGCAGTTGCGTGCCCATTGTGGGACATGAAACTGGCAAAGTCGAAGTCGCCACCAAGTTATAAGACATGAAGTTGCGACCATGCTCGAAGACATGCAGTTACGTGCCTAGTGTGGGGCATGCAAC
>NC_041382.1:612997643-613001720 GCF_002162155.2 Triticum dicoccoides | reverse complement strand
GTGATGAAGTTAGAAGACATGCAATTGCGTGCCCATTGTGGGACATGAGAACTAGCAAAAGTCGTGTTGCAACCAAGTTATAAGACATGAAGTTGCGACCATGCTCGAAGACATGCAGTTGCGTGTCTAGTGTGGGGCATGCAGCTGGGCTCCTCTCTCTCGACGTAGGCCCCTTCGACAAAGAAAAGGTTCCCCCAAGTTGTGACCAAGTTAGAAGACATGGAGTTGTACGCCTAGTGTGGGACATGCAACTGGACCCATCTCTCTCGATGCGGCCCCATCCGACAAAACAAAGCCCCCCTAGTTGCAACCAAGTTAAAAGACATGCAGTTGCATGCCTAGTGTGGGACATGCAACTGGACCCATCTCTCCCGATGCGGCCCCATCCGACAAAACAAAGCCCCCCTAGTTGCAATCAAGTTAAAAGACATGCAGCTGCATGCCTAGTATGGGACATGCAACTGGGGCCATCTCTCTCAACCTCGCTCCCTCCAACAAAACAAAGGTCCCTAGTTGCGACCAAGTAAGCAGACATGCAGTCGCGTGTCCATTGTGGGACATGAAACTGGCAAAGTCATAGTTGCAACCAAGTTATAAGACATGCAGTTGCGACCGTGCTCGAAGACATGCAGTTGCGTGTCTAGTGTGGGGGCATGCAACTGGGCCCCTCTCTCTCGACACTGCCACCTCCAACAAAACAAAGGTCCCCCAAGTTGCGACCATTGTAGAAGACGTGTGGTTGCATACCTAGTATGGGACATGCAACTGAACTCTTAAAAAACAAACATTGTACATTAACAGGCGGCATCAACAAGTTGAACACGAACATCATACCAAAAAATTCTACAAAAAGTCTATGCCCTCACATTGTACATTATACATGGGTCAGGAAAAAAATGGCTACAAAAAAGATACAATGAACTCTTAAAAAGATGAACCAACCATATCATAAGAGCTTGACACGCTTGATAAAAAAACAATGATTCAGTGTAAACAACTCGTTAAACTATGGGCTCCCCTCTATTTCGAAAACTCCAGGATCAGACAATGAAAAATAAACCTTCAACAAATATATTCTTTGATAATAAGTATAACCTAGAAAAATAAGGACCAGACAATGAAAAAAACAAAAAAATATAAAGGCTGTGGAGTTACTCCTGTATTTTTGAACTCCTTCCAGACATACATGTTGATGCCGCTTGTTGCTCTCACGGTAGCAAGGGCTCAGACAAACTCTGAAAACCATCTCCTATGCACATAAAAATAAGGCCAAAAACATAAATATGTGCTACTGATACGCATACATATTCAGCTAAATTATTTTTAGTGCAAAAAAAACTTGTATGCTTCCGAAGAAAAAGGATTTCGACATAACGGTAATATATCATTGGCGTCGCCGCTGATGAAAAAAAGAAACATATATACATTTGCGATGTGGAGATAAAAAGGACGATGAATCTATCAAAAGACCATATTAATTCATATACAAAAGAAAAAAATTAACAATGCACTAATTTCATATGGTTTTTAGGGCGAAAAAAATAAAACATGCTGCTGCTAGAAACTTACTTTCATTAAATCATTCTCTTTTTGATTACGCAAAAAAAGATAGATTTGAACATGCTTCTGAAAGTGTCAAAGCAAAAAAAATAAAAAATAAACAACCCACTCCCTAGTGATAGATTTCAGCAGTAATATCTCCTGTTTACAAAAAGAAAAGATTTCAGAAAAAAACATGCTGCAGATTAGATAGGGATTATGAGAAATAAAAAAAAATACCACACTACTGCTAATACATGCAGTAATAAAAAATCTCTCTTGTTTCGAGAGAAAAGATTTCAGTGAAAAACCTAAGTAAAACAAACAGAAGGGCTATACAACTCCTAGTGATGGTCCAGTAATACATATGAGGGGATTTGAGTTCAGAGATAATCCTCAAAAAACATGGAACTGATTTCGCGAAAGTAATGTTTCAGCAATAGTCATATTCTTCGACCTACTACTCTCGACTAGAATAAAACAAAACAAGCAATTGAATCACTCCTACTAATGGTTTTAGTAATGTGTATGAGGGGATATGAGAGAAGCACTTCTTGAGACACCAAAAATATCCCAGTTAAGAACAGTATAAGTGATAGCACTCACCAGATAAAAAACAAGAAGAAAAAAAGTGTCCAAAGAAAAGGATAACTAGCAGAGGTTTATATACTAAAAAACAAAAAGGAATGTTCAACTTCGCAAAAAATCCTAAACACACATCTCTCTTGTCACCTACTCATGAACAGAGGGTGTAAAAAAAGTGCACTATACTCTCTGTACAGAGGATGTACGGAGTGGTGTAAAAATTTCTCTATATGCACCTACAAGCATAGAAAAAACATACTTACTTACTTACTTACGAAGCCTTTGATCCCAAACAAGTTGGGGTAGGCTAGATATGAAACCCTTTCACGAGGACATGTTGATAAAAAACTACTTCCAGTACAATCCAGCAGAGAAACACACTTCATCTCAGTCTATACTAAGAAATTTAGTGCTACTGGTTGTAAAATAATCTTTACTGGAAAGAACCTCAAAAGACGCAGCAAAATATCCGAATGACAAAAAGATGACACATAAAAACGGGGCTTTATTTATCGAGATAAGTGAATCTAGCTACAAGCAAAGAATCCGGTTTCATCATCAAAAATCCACCACATCGACATTGCCGATAGACACGCGAGAGCGAGAGACTATTGTGCATCAATGCACAAAAGAATCAAACCTAAGAAAATAAGGTCTAAACTATGGGGTAATTCTCTGCTTGAAACTACTAATCACATATTTGATACAAAACAAAAAAAGAACAGGCGTTAGGGGGGAATATGGACATACAAAATGCCATCTACTCTACTGGATACATGGGCACAGTGACAAACTCCTACAGTGTAGCAGACATGAATTTCAGACTAAGAATCAAAAAGAACTAAACTAACTGAACCTAACTGAAATTAAACAGTAAAGAGTGCAGTTTACTTGGCATTACATCTACATCACCTAACAAAAAAACAAAAGCAGCCGCTCACTCTGGCCACCCTTGATGCACTAGAAAAACTACCCCAAACCTTACATCCGCATGAACCACAGAAAAAACACCTCCAATCTATTGACTGCTTGAACAATAATGACACAAAAAAATAACTAAAAAAATCCTGGAGTCGATTATAGAGTTGAAGCTATTTATCTTCGCTTGACCCACACAAAAAACGAACCTAATCTCTTCAGATCTACGGTGTACCACGAACAAGAACAAGACAAACAAGAAAAAGATGGACAAGAATGGTAGGGGGGAAACTCGCTCCATCAGCAACGCCGGCCATCCCTCTCTCTTTGGGCGTGCAGTAGCACGCCAATCTTCGAGCTCGGCCTCTCTTCTCCCCCTGCGGAGTTCTTCTGATTTTTTTAAAATGAGTTCTTCCGATTTGAGACTGAGGGAATGGAGAGAGACAAAGTGGAATGAAACCTGACTGCTCGTTACGCTCTTCTTAATCATCACGGGTGGCCGCTTCCCCTTCTTCACTTTAATGCGGCACAAACAACAAGACAGAGAAAAAACAAAACAAAAAACAACCCGCACTGAAAACACAGCCCAGCCCCAGCCCATCAGCAGCGCTCGCGCATATGGGATCATCGGTTCGACGGGAAAAAACAAAGTGGGCCAGTCCATGCCTTAGACAGGCCGAAATAGGGACAAAAACGCCCCCAGCGCGAATCTACGAGATGCTTAAGATCGGACGGTTGGCCCATCGACTGAGACTTCGCGAAGTCTCAGTCGACTGATTTTTAGCAGTACCCTTTTTTTAAGTCTGTTGCAAGAACATATTTACCTGGAACTATTTTTGCACAGCATACATAGTTAGCACAAGTAGACAATTGGCAAATAAAAAGAGATAATAACTTTGTCAAATTATTTAACTATGAATCTTCCAACCATGGCACTGAGAGAAAATGTGTTTATGACAACAGTTATGAAACTGTACATTCCCTAGCTACGGATAAAGATGAGGCAAGTCACAGGGTGCCGCCGTTTGGTTTCCT
>NC_041382.1:612964539-612997164 GCF_002162155.2 Triticum dicoccoides | reverse complement strand
ATGGCAAGTTGGCTCTGCACCCCATGTATCCGACCTGCAATGGATAGTGCGGGATCCAATTACTGCTCATCCAAGAAACATAAACTCGCTAAAATTTCTATAAAGAATGATTCAGTACAGAAGCACATCAAGCATTGACTAAATAACCCACACATGGCCATGAAACAGAGCATATGGTACTACCTACCTAGAGCAGCACAAGAGAAACAGAGGGAGCCAGAGGTAGGAGATGAGTGAACACTCACCAGAGAGGGAGGTTGTGGTCGACGCCGACGCACAAACAGAACCACCATTGTCGGGGTCGGGCGTGGGCTCCTTCCTTCCGGGTAGTTGTCATCTTGGTCCTTGTGGATGGCGTCCATGGATTGGAAGTGGGGAGACTTGAGAATCCCCTCCCTTGAGATGGCTTACTATTGCCTGTCGAGGTTCATCCATGGAGAAGAGAAGACTCCTGAGAACACACACACACACACAAGATAAGAGAAGGAGGCTGTAATCATACCACATCCTATCTATTTTCAAGTTATAATGCAAACAGAGGATGTATGAAACAAAATCTACAGGAGTAAAAAGGAGATACCTGATTAGCATGGCTTGTGAAGGATCTTGGGTCTCTATGATGGAGTGAATGTGTCATAAATCCAACTGTCTTGGACGACACCTCCTTAACATTACCAAGAATACCTGCAAAGGGTGGATTTGATGAGCATAGAACATTGCCATGATTTAAACTTGCAGATCGGTAAATGCTGACATGCGCATGGCAGCAACCAAATTAAATCTAGCAATAATTATATCTTGCATAGGCAATTCACATGACCAGGTAATATATTGTACACCGACAACATGAAACATGTGGCAGTGCTGGCCTTGAAGATTATCGATAGACTGCTCTCTAGATAGAATCAGTGAGAGAAAGAGAGAGTACATTGCACAGTGGCGAAACATAGTTTCTTTCTTTCAGTAATGCTAAGATTGACATGAATGCAGATGAACATTTTTAGTTATAACACATTCGTTTATTCATAAGCATCACATGATAATAACATGACAAAGGAAGCATTCACCTTGAATAAATCAATCAGAAAGCAACATTCATTTGTGTAATACTGCAGTAAGCATCACAAAAAATTGATAAAAAGGAAAATACGTAGATATATGCATGCATATGAACCTATTATAAACCAAGTTGATTCTAGCATGGCTATCTGTTAACATTACATCATTCAATAAAAGAGATCAATATTACGAGTTCAAGAGAACAATAGTCTTATCACCAATGCACAGTGTAATGCGTGCATCATACCAACGACCATAGCCAATGACTAAGCACAACCTGTTTTTTCTTGCGGCTATAGTTCTCTGAAAAGACCACCCTTGTTTTTTCTTGTGGCATGAGCACCGGAGATAGAACATATTTTATTTATATGGTCATTGCACAAACAAATGTTTTCCAGTTGCATTCAGAATTTTTATTAGATCTAGATCATCATGTTTGTTTATGTTCAGGAATTAATCCAAATGTGCCACCATACTTTAGAAGCTACAAATGTTCAAATTTCAATCTTGTAAGCAGTAAGCAGCCTATAAGTAGAAAGCGATCTCGGTTTCAGTTTGAAATTAGCCACTCAAAGATACAAAACACAACTGATATCCTAGAAAGTGTGTAGACTATTTTGCGGTTAGGCACTGAAAAAATAATAGAATGAAGAGGAATTAGAAACGTGACCTATGTCCAATCAATAATTATTAGAATGAAGAAATTAGAAACGTGGCCCCTTCTAGACAAAGGTATATTCTACACTAAGAGCATACATCTACACTAAGAACACACAATTGAACAAAGAGGAATTAAGCATTCGTTACTCCAGTAATTATCCCCAATACCAAAATTGTAGTTAGCTGTATATAGGTAGAGATGAGTAGGTTAGAAGGAAGAATCTCTGATGTAAGTGGCAAATGTCTATAGTGTACAACCTATTGTCACACCCAATTAATTAAACAATATAAAGAATTGAAGTAGCGAGTTCCTGCAAAGCACAGACTACCAAATTAAATGTAAATAGTGTTCAATCAGAGATGCTCCGAGGTAAAATATGACAGTTCCCTCAACTTATTTCCAATTGGCGGATGGAGGCTGGCAAAAAACAGAAGTAAATTCAATAGGAAATTCTAAACCTCGCAGGTTTGAAAGCCAAGCTCATTTGAAAACAAAGGTGGGAATGAGCGCTAATCTCGACCCTCCTGCATAAGCGTACATGAACCCCAACACAAGCTTGTCACTATAATCACCACTTCTGTGTTAAAAAACAAAAAAAATGCAAGGCACGGAAGGGAATGCTCTAGTTCTATAGAAGCGACAGGACCACGATGGATTCAACAACCTATCATGCCAATGGTCAACACACAGAACTGAAATGTACTATCACTTCCGTACAATTGAGGGTTTAAAGATTAGACTGCAAGTACACAACATACAAGGATTTAACTTTTTCCCAAAATATTTTATGGATTTATCAGTCAATCCACAAGAAGGGTAGCTTTAAACCCTAATATTCTTATTTTATTCTCTGTAATAAATCCAATCAAGCAATTTTTTTTGTAGCATTGATCAAGTACTTCCTGTAAGGGAGCATACATGGTGGTTCAGTCTGGCACATACCACAGTAGGACCTAATTGGTCCAATTCCACTTCCCCGCTAGTCGCCTTTGGCAAACAAACAAAAGGCAAATCAATATGACATTCATTTAATTAAACTAATCAGATAACGTAGCTTTTATCTATGGACGATTTGGTTCACCTCTTCTCATAGCACTTAAGAATGAAACTGAATACTTCATCCAATGATCAATCCAGCTACCATGTCTAGCTATGCTGATGGTGATCAAGTTCAGAACCCTCATCATCTCCTAGAAACAGAAAAAAATTCAAAGAGACGCTATATGCACAGAAGTTTTGGCAAGATAAAAGTTTCAGGCCTAAGGGCATCTCCAGCCGTTCGGCCCCCCAGGGCGCCTAAATAGAGCGGCCTGGGGGCGTGCCGGCGCTAGTTCGGCCCCTGGGGGCGACCTAGCTCCCAGTCACGCCCCCAAGCGCCGGCCTCAGGATGCGGGAAATTTAAATTTGGTCGTTCCCGCTCTCAAAAGATGCCACAAATCCGGCGATCGGACGTAGTCTGGCGTTACAAAAAACAGAGCGCCGCACGCCGCAAGTTCGCGTGCGCAATGATTCACTCGGCGGGGTCAGCTCCAGGCGTTGGCGGAGTCGGCGTGCGCGGGCTCGGCGGTGTCGGAGCTGCTTCGGTGCTGGGTTGTGTCGGCGCGGCTTCGGCACTGTTGGGCGGCGATGTAGAGGCGTCGTTCGGGCTTGGCGTCTGTGTGGTCGTGGGCATGGGAGCTTGCATCGTCGGCGTCGTCGGCTTTGCCGTCTGCATCTGGTTCAGGATGAGGCCGCGCTCCGCCATGTACCACGCCCTGAGCTGCTCGTCGTTGCTCTGGAGCATGTCCGCCCCGCCCATCAGAAAAGCCATATCGGTGTTCCTCTTCTTCGCGGCGACGTTCGTCCGGAGCAGGTCGAGCTTGATGGCGCTGTTCTTCATCAGCGACGACCACCGCGCCTCGGTCTCCTCTTCACGTAGGACGGCCCTGGCCTGGGCGTCGGCGAGGCAATGCTCGATGAACTCCTGCACTCGCGCGGTTGCCGCGTCGACGTTTTTCCCCTTCTTTGCCAATTTGTGGCCGTCCGGCCGCCCCTCTGACGCGCCCGGAGTCGTCGCGTCCGGCTTGTATGTCTCCTTGGCCTTGTCGAGGGTACGTCGGACTTCCGCCCACTTCTCACACTTGTCAATGCGCTTTGTAGACGTGGAGGTGCTTGAAGTCGGCGTCTTGGTTGTCGCACCGATACATGGTGAACATACGTAGCAGCTGCGCGGAGGAACAAATAGTTGGCGGGCGGCGGGCGTTGACGACGAAGAGATGCGGGCGAATGGCGTGCGTACCTGATCCTCAACGCTGGCGCTGCTCTCCGGGCGAGCCGCGACCTCCTCGACGATTCCATGCCATTTGTTGCACGCCAACTGGATACGCCCCCAATGGTTCGCCATCGCCTTGGAGCCGCGCTGCATGTAGACGCCTTTGAAGTACGGGTCGACGAGCTTTCGCTCGTCGAACTCGGCCTTGATGCGGTCCCAGTACGTCTCGAAGCTCTGGTTCGTGCCGGTGGTCGGGTCGAGGCAGATGACTTTCCATGCTTCGGCGAGGCATTCCTCCTCCTTGGATGTCCACTTGATGCGCGCTTCGCCTGTCCTAGCCGCCCGCTTCTTCTTCTGGCGCCCCTTCGTCGGATCAGGAGCTGGCTCCTCGTCCTCCTCGTCCTCGTCCTCGTCCTCCTCCTCGGGTTCCTGCGCTTCGTGCGCGTCCTAGCCGTAGACGTAGCCGAGCTCGGCCTCCATGTCGCCACTGAGATCCACTACCTCGTCCTGGGTTGCGAACCCGGGAGACGCGGCGGCCGCGGTCGATCCTGTCGCGATGATGTCGTCCATGTCGGCTCCTGTGTCGTCCGTGTCGCCGAGGTGCGAGAAGGGCAGCGGCCCACGACGGAGATGGGGCGTCGGTGTGGTCGCGTAGGCGGCGGGCGGCGAGTAGTTGTATGGAGGGTACTGCATGCCGACGAAGGCGGGCGAGGGTGTGCGCGTCGCGGGGTGGCCATGGGGAAAGGTCACATTTGGGTTGAACCCCCCGTGCGCATCGCCGTCGGCGTAGCCGGGCGACGACGATCCCCATGGAGATCCGACGCCTTGCTGTCCCCAGGGCGCGTACTGGGCGTGGCTGACGACGGGTGGATTCATCATCCCCGCGTGGTCGACCGATGAGGAAGACGCCGCCGCACGCGCCGCGTTGTCGCGGGCCTTCTTGGCAATGGCCCTGTTCCGCCGGTCGGTGGTGACTGCGTCGCGTCGCTGAACTTCCACCCTCCACACGACGTTCGACATGCCCGGTGGCTTCGATGGCGGTGCCCTCGGCTTCCTCTGCTTCGGCTGGGCCACGGTGCCAGTCGTGGTAGCCGCCGCGCGCGGTATGGCGTACTTTTTCGGCGGCATGGCGGCGACTGGAAGGCGAGCTGAAGGGGTTTGGCGGGAGAAAGGGAGGGAATGGCGGGAGGAAGGCGAGCGAGCGGAGGAGATGCGAGGGAAAGCGTCAAGAAGCGGCGGGAAAAGGCCCTCGGGTCGCTGCCAGGGCGGGCCCACGCGCCTTTTTCGCTTGTGCCGGCTCCCCAAGCACCCCCAAGGCGCCGGGTTCGGCCTGAGTCCGCCGACACCAGTTTTGGCCCGAGCCGGCGAAAAACGGGCTTCTGGGGGCGCGACTGAGCCGTTTTTTTGGCGTCGGCGCGGCAAAATCGCCTGGGGAGGGCCTGTTGGGGGCGCGGCTGGAGATGCCCTAAATATGATTCTCTCAACCTTTGTTATTTTCTGAAAATCTGCATTTTACATTGATTAAATATTACAGTACACGACTTATGACAGGCAGAGAGGAGTGCAAATGAGAGGAAGGGCCTGAGCTTACCTCTCGGCGTAGTGGATCAGGCAGAGGTAGAGGTAGACGGGACGAGCGTCTTCAGCTCAAGCGGCTGCGCCACCATGTTCTTGACCGCCTGCGCAGCAAGCACACACGCACGCAATTCAGTCACCGGAATCCGGGTGAGACAAGACAAGAAGAGAGGAAGGGGGCGGACCTGCGGGAAGAGGTAGGAGACGTCAAGGTCTTGCGCGATGAGGGCGAGGAGGTGTTTCAGTGCGTCGAACTTGTCGCCGTCGGAGCGGGATGCGAGGAGCGCCGAGACGGCGGCGGCGTTGGGGTCGCCATAAAGGTGTGCGTCCGTGGCTCCGTGCCCATCCGCACGCCACCCATGATGTCATCTGCTGGACCTTGACGAATCTGATGTGAAGGAGACGGGGACGGCCAGGATCCGTTCGTCGCAGCCGGCGTCAGTGGCGAGTGTGTCGGTGGTGGCCGCTCGCCTCCTTCCGACCGCCTTTTGGTGCCTGCGGGATGTGATTCCGCTGCTGCTGTTGTTGTAGAGGCAGCCTTCGGGCTGCTCCTCCTTCCAGAGGAGCAGCCGCGGGAGACGCGGACAGGAGGGCGGGCCGCGGCGATGGAGATAGCGGAGCGCTCCGCCTGGATCTCCTCCTCCGCGGCGATGGAGATGGACAGGAGAGCAGGCCGCCGCGATGGAGGGTGAAGGAGATGACGGGGACGCCCACTCGCCGTCGCGCAGCACGGCGGCGTGGTCGGAGGAGAGGAGACGCGAGACGGCGCAACACGCCGCCTTGCCCTGCTGCTGCTCCTCCCCGCTGCCGCCGCCGCCGTGCTCCTCGTCCTCCCTCCGCTGCTGCTCATCGTCGTTGGGGAGGGAGGCGGGGGCTTTGTTGCGGTGGATCTGGCCGCCGACGGCGTGGGAAGGCGGGTGGCGGCGGCGATGTGGCTGCGGGAGGCGGGGGAAGGAGAGGAGGCGCGCGGGAAGGAGGGAGGGAGGCGGCTGCGGGAGGAAGGGAGAGAGGAGGAGGCGGCTAGTTCTTCGCCGGAGCGCCCCCCTTTTATACCCCCACCACGCGAAATGACCAAAATGCCCTGGTGGGGGCATGATATTTACATTTTACTACCATTACTATTCATTCCAGCAGTGCCACTCCAGCCGACGGCCTAGGTTTCTCCAAATCTTGATCCAACGGACGAAAACACATCAAAGGAAACGATCCGACGGCCGAGAGTCGCTGAGCTCTGAGAAGGCTCGGTGGAACATCCTTCTTTTATCTTTTGATGGGCGCAGTAAAGAACCGAGCAACGAGCGTGTGTCCACGTGGGCATCAGGGGCTGGCGAGGGCACTGTTTTGTCGCTCGATAATTTCTGATGGGCGCAGTAAAGAAGGCCTCACACACGCGGCCCAACCCCGCACTCCACGCTCTCTCCATCCCCACACGCAACCTCTCCTCTTCTCGTTTCTCCTCTGCCTCACCGCCGCCGCCACTGCTTCCCCTTCACCCCTACCTCACGGAAAACGGCGGCGATGAGGAGGGTCGGCGCTTGGCGCATACCCGCGCCCCCGACCGTGGCAGCGTCCTCGCGGGGCCAGGCTTCCCGTCCGCGCCGCGACGCCGCCGGCAAGGAGGCCTGGGCTCGGACAGCCTCCGCGGCGTCGAGTGCGCCGGTGAGGTGTCTGGGAACCGCGTGGCGGGGAACTGGCGCTGCTTCTGGTTGTGGGTTCCGGCGACGCCAAGCCGTACATCTGAGCCGCCGCCTCCAATTTGTTTCCTCCATGTTTCAGCTCCAGGTGTCACGTGTGTCCTTCATCGGCTATCCCTCCTTACGGTTGTTGCCGCGTCCGCCTGCTGCGGGTCCTCCGTGTTCGTGACTGTTGTGTCGGCGTCGAAAGAATTTCTCCTGCAGTCAGGTATCGCTCCCAACACAGGCGTCTTTTTTTTGGGGGGTCGATCAAGTTTTCCCTTGTTGGCTACCGATTTCATACGAGCGCCATCACCATGCTGATTGTGCTACTGGTAGGGCTCTCAGTTGGGTTGAATTTCAGCACAGACCCTTTTTTTTGCAAGCAAGAACCGATGAGCCTAATTGAAATAGTAGATCGTTGGAGTAAAGCTACATCCGTTTGGTTCCTGAAGGAATTAATCAGCTGGTTACACAGTATTTAGCATCGGCCTACGGTGCAGGATTTGTTAGATTTATTTTCTGTGTAATTTTTATTTGTCCAGTAAGAATCAGGTTAGTGTTGGTACCGAGAGAAAAATAAACGACCCACAAAAATTAATGATATGGCCGTGGTGTTCCCCAGTTTGGTGCATGCCAAGGAAGGAAGTCCTGTATTTAGACCTGATCTTGTAATTATTTTGGTGCCTGCCCAGAATAGCAGTGTGCGCACATGTGGTAAGTACAGTAAGCCAACTCTGGTAGCTTGCTTAGTACTGGAAAAGGAATAAGCAGGTTGTGAGATTCCTAACAACCCTTTTTGTGTTGATCAAATTGGTGATATGTGCTAGCTGGGTATTAATAAAGATTCTCTGGTACTTTTTTGTGTGAAGTCTGTGTTTCTCAGTGTCGTTGCCTCGTGTGTTTCCGGTCTCTTCTGCTTTATGAATGAGATGGTTGTCATCTCCCATTCACGTTGGCCGCTTGGTCATGTGCGACTGTATAGATGGTTGTTGGTGTGATGTTGTTCGTTGGTTTGTTGTTGATGTTAATCTGCTTATAGCCTGTTTGTTGTTATGTCGTGGCAAGATGTGCTATCGATGTCATGTTTTATTTTGATTTTTTGTGGTTCTAGCCGGTGCTTAATTTTTGTCCACGTATTTATGGCTAAAGTCCATGCATACATACTCATGGATTTGATTTTGTGCTATGGCCCTTGTGAACAATCAAGCTATCAGGTGAGAATCGATTCGTGGCTCTTTCTTTTTTTGAACTGCTCATTATGTGGTTCTTCGGACTCACACTCTGTTCCCTTTCTTTTTGTACCTCCTATTTATGGGCTCACTTTTGTTCGTGAGTCGATCAAGGACCAGATGGGTGTCTTGTGCTCATCTCCGGATACGGATCTGTATCCTTCTCTGTGTAAGGAGAAGAAGATGAAGTGATATCATTTTCTTCGTGGTTGCTGTTATAAATTTTGCTATAACAAGGTAGCTCATGTGTTGTATTCCTGTTTGGTAGACATGTCCTGCTTCCAAGGATTGTCCTTCTGCTCACAGGTTGCATTCCTGTTGCTTCACAATGTTTGTATTTACCATATTACTCCTCAATGCCATGAGGTCAGTCATCATCATATGTTCCTCCATATTTAACATAGTCATTTACTATTCTGTCCCTATTACCTCCAGTTCTTACATGTTTGTCTTTCATGGCATCTGTTGTCTTACAGTTGGGAGCAGCTCCAATTCCATCAGATGTACATGAGCTATATGTTGATAAGCTCGCGTATCAGTTGGCGGATGTTCTTGATTTCTTCAGGTAATAATTGGCTTCCTTTTTTTGTATTCTGTTGGTGCCTAAAGGAGTTCTCTGATGTTATTGTGTCATTTCTCTTGCAGTTTAGGGTCTGTGATGTGCATGGGTGTCACCGCCGGTGCCTATATGCTTATCTTCTTTGCAGTACGTGTTTGCACGATTAGGTATTAAAGCTTGCTATTTGACTTTGGCTAACAATTTGCTTTATATATTATCCTAGACAAAGTAGAGGGAAGGGTTCTTGGTCTGGTGTTGGTTTCACCTCTATGCAAAGCCCCATCTTGTAGTGAGTGGTTGTATAATAAAGTAATAATTGACACTTCAGTTTCAGCCATGAATTGTCAGTGCCTTATTTCTTTGTGTATACTGGCACTCTGGCAGTACATTGTATTCCATTTTAACCTCAAATACAATGTCCAGTTAGGCAATTACTAACTCCTATTTATATATATTGTTTGATTGTTCGATGGATTAATCTTGGTCTGAGATGTAGTTGTGAAGTTATTCATTTTCTTGGGATGCAATTTCTTTTGCTAATATGGGTTAAGCCTTGGTGGAGGTAGCAGTTGTTTGCAGATTTGCACACCACATGTTTGGCTTAATATCTTACTCAAAGTAAAGATTTCTTTTCTACTTGTAATGAATTTGATATCTCTTTTCTGCGCGCACAATGTTTCTACCTAAGAAATTGCTTATTTAATTCTGCTTAATCACAACATTATTCAGTCCAGAGGAATACCAGCCGTTTATGAACACAGCTGATGGCAATGTTCGTATGGATTCAAAAGACAAAATAGTGCTGCCAAAATATATTTTGATCACACCGCAATGTAATGTTTTTTTCCAAAGAACTGAGCAATGGTTTACATGGATTACTGAAAATATTATTAACAGAATGCCATGTCCGTCATAAGAACTAAACAACCTGTCAGGAAGTTTAATTATATCTGTTTCAAATATCCAAATTTCTCTGTTCTCAATTTTAAATTATGCATTGGTTGGCTTGTTCAACAGACCATGGTTAGACATTTTTGTTTGCAGCTTGTACAGGATTTACCAATCTGTATTTGGACTTGCACTGCAGGTGGTTGCGAATCTTGGGCTCTGTGTGTCAGTCTATGGCATCCTTGCCGTGGATTCATCTTTCCAGGATAGGGCTGCTCGACGTATAAAGTAATTTGTGCCATCATCTTTGCCATCTATTTATGTTTAGGACTGTGACATGTTACTACTTACTGATTCTGTATGTTGTTTAGTATATGCTCTGTACAAGATCAATGCCTAAAAGGGTGTCTGCATCGCAGTTGAGTTGGATACTTGAAGCTCAAGTATGTTTATGTTCTTTCCTATGCAGTTTCTTACTGTTGCATGTAACACCGGAGCCTTTCTTAGTAGTGCCAAACATTTGATTGATGTGTGTGCATAAAAGAACTCTTGGGATTGATACCGTAAGTTTGTCGCTTGGGTAATTTTTCTCTTAGACACTAAACTGTTTAATATAGGTTTTAAACAACTGCATCTTTGAATAGCAGTAGCTCCTCACAATTTTTCCTTATTTAACCGAGTATTTAGAGCCAAGATCCAGTTTGCCTTGTTGTAAGTTAATGTTGTTTACTATTTCTCTGCCTCAAGTGGGTAGTCTTGTCTTTTCCTAGCCAGTGTATTACTTATTTTGAATGACTCGCTGTAAATAGTACTATGTCAAACTGGATCAACGCAAACTATATTCAGTTATTTTTGGTACTAATCCATTGATCCTCTGTTTCATTTCAGAAGTTAGGGTGCCGACGCATCGGTGCCAGCCGCAGGGTTGTGACCTACGGGCGGCAGCTCAGGGGCATGCCTTGCTAGGTGCTCGCCTTTTCCTACATCTCTGTAGGAACACGTCAGGCAGGAGCTCAGCCCCACATCCTTGCTCAAGGTTTGTCCTCATTCCTACTTGGAATTAATGATAATATAACATGGGAACTGAGGAACGTTAGAGCAGCACAAATCTTCATAAAGAAAAACCTTAATTTAGGCATGGATATTGATCTGCAACTTATCACAGCCCGTCGAGGGCATTTTTGGTTTTTCATGTCTTTGCACTGTGCGTGGTGGACGCTGGTTGGGTGAGGGAGTCCATGAGGTGGGGGCGAGCGGCTGGCTTGCCCTTTCATGCTCCCCATTCGTCCCCTTCTATCTGGTTCTTCTCCTCTTGCCGCTGACTCGCGTCCCCTTCGATTTGTCGTCGTTCTCAGGTGGTTCTCCTCACGCTTGCCGCCGTCTCAGGTGGCTTTCCTCCCGCTGCCGCCGGCGCTCGTCCTCCTCGATTTGCCGCCGTCTCTTACCGTCTTCTTTGCTTCTCTGGATGCTTCACAGTTGCGATGGTCGCGTGGCGTGGGATCTGTCTTGCTCGAGATGAAGGACTTTATAAAGAGGTGACATTGCTCGACTATAATACTTTACCTATGCATGTCTGGTGCTTATGTGTTCCGAGATGAAGGACTTTATCAAGAGGTGACACCGCTCGATCATGCTATGATACTTAAGCATATCCGGAGCTTATATGATGCGAGATGAAGGACTTTAGTGAGTAGTTCGAGTAAACGCACATGAATAGTACTCTTATGGCTCGAGATGAAGGACTTTAGAGAGAGGTGACATTGCTCGACTATAATAACCATATCAATTGATATTTTTTTATTTATATCTTATGTTGGAGCATTGTAATCACCAAAGTGGGTTGGTGAGAACGATGCCGGGTATAGATAGAGAGATGGCTTTGCCCTAGTCGCGCTAATAGTTTTGGACTTGGTTCATAAAAAATCAATAATGTGAAAACTACAGTTGATTAGTGAAGTTTTTGTTACAATGTTTGTTTATAGTGAAGCTTTTAATTGTTCCAGTATAATGTGAGAAAACTATGACTTAATATTTTTTTTTGAGGGCAAGCCATAAGCTTTATTACGAAACGAGTTGGGCAATGTCGCCCATTACAAACTCAGCAACACTTGCTGGAAGAACATGATCAGCAACAAGGATATCCCCCTCTTGACAGGCAAGTCCTAATCTGGCCATATGATGCGCTGGCATATTAGCCTCGCGCTTACAGTGGGCAAACACACACGAGGAGAACCATAATCTGGATTGCACTTTAATGTCTTCAATCGCTTGTGCTTGACGCGAGTAGTCGGGAGTTCTCTTGTTTAAGGCATGTTCAAGCATGAGGGCGTCCATCTCGACCGTCAGGCGCACCACCCCCAGCTCTGCAGCAAGGTCCAAGGCTTTCTCCACTGCGTGCAGCTCCGTACTGAAAGCATCGACGTCATGGTCCATTCGGCCCGCCCGTGCCGCCACAACATCCCCTGTACTATCCCGGACGACGACTCCCCATGCTCCCCGCCCGCCTTCCTCGATGAAAGCACCATCGACGTTGAATTTCAGCATGTCCTGTGGGGGCGGGTTCCAGTGAGGCATGCAGGCCGGCGCCGGGGTCACTTTGCAGAAACACTCCTGGAATTCTTCGGCTGTGCATGCAGCTCTAATGGCAAATTGCGAGTGCTCCATTGGCTTTTCTCCCTCTCTAACCTTGTTTCGTTGAGTCCACCACTGCCACCACATGGTTATGATCATCATCCGTTCCTTTTCAGGAAGCTGCCACAAGATTTCCAAGGTTGTATGCACACTATCACATTCTGCCAGCCGCTGTCTGGCATACTCGAGATCGAGACTCCGCCACACCTGCTTGACTTCGTGACATTCCACAAATAGGTGTTTTGCCGACTCATTTCTCATGTTACACAGGAAGCATTTGTGATCCTCGATTCTCATTCCTCTTCGACACAAAATGTCCCTAGTGGCCAGTGTGTTATGCGCAAGACGCCACATGAATGACAAATCTTCCCTGGGCATGGAAGTCTCCATATTCTCTTCCACTTTGCCTCTCCTCCGCCCTCAAGATTACCGGCAACAGGAGGGATCCCAACTCCTTGTACGGCTTCAGGCTCAGCAAGAGCCCTCTTTAGTTTATATGCCTGCTTAACCGAGAAGAGGCCCTTGGTGTCAAAGTGCCAAGCCAAAAAATCGACTGCTCCATCCCGAAGAGGCATTTGGAGTATCAATCCTGCATCCTCCTCCCAAAAAGTGTCCCTGATCAGCTCCGTATCCCACTTGCCAGTGACTGGGTCAATTAGTTCAGAGACCTTGGTCAAGATATTTCCCCCACGAGGAGTGATGACCCGCCTAGACCATGCTCTGGGTATCCAAGGATCATCCCAAATGCGGATACTTGCGCCATCTCCAACACGCCATATCATACCTTGTTTAACTAGATCAATTCCGTGGATAATGCTGCGCCAAGCATAGGACGTGTTTGTGGTCTGTCCCGCATCAAGGATGGAACTGTTCGGGTAGTATTTGGCCTTCAGGAGCTGAGCACATAGACTGTCCGGGTTTTCAATCAGACGCCACACCTGCCTGGCAAGCATGGCAATGTTAAAATCATGAATATCTCGGAAGCCGAGGCCCCCCCGCCCTTTCGATCGTGTAAGTTTTTGCCACCCAATCCAGTGTATCTTATTGTCCTTATCTTGCTGGCTCCACCAATAACGCGCAATCATAGAGCTTAACTCTTCACAAAAGGACTTAGTGAGATAGAACACTGACATAGCAAAAGTTGGAATCGCTTGTGCAACACCCTTAACCAGGATCTCCTTTCCTTGCCGAGAAAGTGTTCTCTCGTTCCAGCCTTGCATATAGTTCCAGATCCGGTCCTTCAGGTAAGCAAAGGCCTTCTTTTTGGACCGGCCGATGTACACGGGAAACCCCAAATATTTCTCGTTATACGCCTCGCTAGCAATCCCCAAAGCTCCTTCCACAGTACCCTTTGTCTGTTCGGTGCAGTTTTTACTGAACATGACAACAAATTTTTCATAGTTGACACACTGGCCCGAGCATCTCTCATATGCTTGGAGTATCCGCTGTAGTTCCACAGCTTCAGCATCCCTGGCTCGCATCAGGAGGACCGAATCATCCGCAAAGAAAAGATGCGAGATGGATGGCGCCCCCGGGCAGATTTGTATTCCTCGAAACGAACCACGCTGTTGGGAATCGTTTAGTAAGGCCGACAGTCCTTCAGCAACAATGGCAAAAAGATATGGTGAGCTTGGGTCGCCCTGCCGGAGCCCTCGAGAAGGTACAAACTGCTGAGTGAGTTCACCATTGATTTTGATACTGTACTTTATCGAATTTACACACTTCATCACTAGCTTGACCCATCTTCTCGCGAACCCCAACTTGTTCATCATTGCTTCGAGGAAACCCCACTCTACCCGGTCATATGCTTTGCTCATATCCACTTTGACCGCAGCAAATTCCTCCTTCCCCGACCGCTTGTTCATCAAGAAATGTGAAATCTCATAAGCCATAAGGATATTATCAGTTATCAATCGTCCAGGCACAAAGGCACTCTGATTATCTGAGATGATCTGTGGCAGAATGATCTTGAGGCGATTCGCCATAACCTTGGAGATAATCTTATATAGGACATTACACAGACTTATGGGCCTGAGATCCTTGATCCGAGTCGGGTTTTTCACCTTGGGTATAAGCACAACATGAGTATCATTCCAGCCCACTGGCATCTCACCACCCTCTAGAACATGCCGCACCTCATCAACTATGTTCTTGCCCATAAGCTGCCAATATTTCTTGAACACCACCGCAGGCATGCCATCCGGCCCCGGTGCCTTGAGGTCTCCAATCTGATCCAGAGCGGTTTTGATCTCCATATCCATGAAGGGAGCGGTGAGGCCATCATTCATAGCACTAGTGACCTTCACCGGAACAGCTCGGAGAAGCTCATCATATTGGCCAACGCCATTGGAGGTGAACAAGCCCTGAAAGTAAGACATGACATAGTTAGTGAGCTCCCTCCCTTCCTCTACAACTAATCCATCCTCCCTCTTAAGCCTCCGAATCCTGTTAGCCTTCCTTCTCGCCGAGGCATAACGGAAAAAAAACTTTGTGTTCCTATCCCCTTCCTTCAGCCACCAGACATGAGCTCGCTGCCTCCATTTAATGTCAATTACCTCCTCTAAATGATCCACCAAAACTCTTAGCCTCACCTCCTCAGCCACCTTCTCCGGTGTGACACCCTCCCTCCTACAAGCTTCCAGCTCCCGCTTTGCTTTCTTTAACTTCTTCTCCGTATCTCCCACGACATCTCTACTCCATCTAGAGAGATCTCTAGCCACGCCCGTCAGTGCCGCGGCCATGTCCAGAGCCCCTCCCTCGCGCACTCTTCGCCATGCTTCCTCCACAACCAAATCGCACCCCTCTTCCTTCAACCACCGGGCTTCGAACCGAAAGCATCCCGGTCCCTTCCTTCCCCCGTCCCCCATCTCCTCCGTGTCAACCACCACCGGCCTGTGATCGGAATGCCTCGGGACCTCATTTCGAACTCGAAACTCCGGGAACTTTGAGCACCATTCCATGTTTGCAGTAGCCCGATCGAGACGACCACAGACATAGCCATCCGTACGCGTGCAATTGTTCCACCAAGTGATAACATCTCCCTCATATCCTAGATCACTCAGCTTGCATTCCTCCAACGCCTCTTTAAACTGGTTCATACACCCGTCCGATCGGTCCACACCCCCTCTCTTCTCTTCATTGGACATGATTTCGTTAAAATCCCCCAAGCAAAGCCATGGCCTTCCCTCCTGGTGCTGCTGGTTAAGCAAATGCATCGTCCTCCAGGTTTCCTTCTTCCTTCCCCATTGCGACTCCCCATATACTCCAGTAATCCTCCAACTTGAACCATCCTCCTCCGTTATGTCTGCATCAACATGCCTTCTACCCACTGATCTCAAAGAGAGGTTGATCCCCCTCCAAAATATGGCCACCCCCCGGCTCCTCCCTTCTGAATCCTTAGCACACATATTAGCCAGCCCTAGCTTCCACCTATACTGCTCCAACTCCTTCTCCAACAGCTTTGTCTCACACAAAAACAAAACATCGGGATCCTCCACCCTCTTGAGATCCAAGAGGCCACGAACTGTCGGGCCGTTCCCGAGTCCCCGGCAGTTCCAGCTTACAATCCTCATTGTGTCCGGCGGGGCTGCTCCTGCAGCCCGACTGATATCATGTTTACTGGAGCCGTTCCTGACTCACCCACCCTTCTCTCTTCCCCATCTTCCACTCTTCCCTTCTTTTTCATCTTTTCCTCCTCCTCCCCCTCCCCATTCCTCTTCCGACCCAACAAGCAGCCCACTCCACCGTCTTCCTTTGCCACCACCGACCTTTCCCTTCTAATCTTCTTGTATTTCTTCGGGACATGGCCACCACTACTTCCTCTCCCGTCCACCCTCCCACCGCTCTCCTCTACTACTGCCTTCCCGTTCTGCTTCTTCGGTTGGTGTACCACCTCCTTACAAATCGTCCCATCCCCCCCTTCCACTTCCATAGCTCCTCCTTCCTCCTCCACCTTCCCCTGATCCGTTCGTGCATCTCCCCCCGACACCTCCTTGCTTTCACCAGCGGTCTGAAAGGCCAGCCTCTTTGGAAGTCCCCCTCCCCCGTTCGCCTTCAAAGTCTTGCTAGGGCTAGTGACCTCTTCTCCTTCCTCCGTCTCACCCTCAACTGTCTTGGGGTCGCCAGTTGAGACTATCACTCTGAGACCTACCCACCAGCCTCCCGCCCCCGTACGATCGCCCACTTCCAGAGCCGCTCCCACTCCCACTCTGATTGCTCCTCCACATCCGTCCTTCCTCTGCACCACGTCGTCGCATCATGTCAGCACGCAACCATCTCCCATACTGCGCCTTCTCCCCCTTCTTTAGTTTGATGGAGCATCCTTTGTCCACATGTCCAATGAGTCCACAGATATAACAGAAGTCAGGGAGGAATTCATACTCAAAACGGCAAAACGGCCTCTCCCTATCGCCATCTCCTCCACGCTCACCCCCATTCTCCTCATCACTTTCAGCCTCCTCATCCAGAGTGATTCCCCTCATTATCGGTTTGTTGATTGGCATACGTACTTTGATGCGCAAAAACCTCCCCACCGCCGAGCCATCCACTCCTGAGTCCATCTCTACATACTTGCCCACTAGGTTTCCAATCTCCTCCGCCATCTCCTCCTCCATCTTCCCCAGCGGCAGCCCAAACACTCTGAACCAGATTGGGATCTCATCGAACACGTACTGCTCAATTCTCTTACTTGGCACAAAGTCCACCACCACCACGAGATCATTATCAAACATCCACGGACCATCCTCCAACGCCTTGCGTTTGCCTGATTCTTGTTTGAACGTGAACAGGAATATATTGTCGCCCAGCTCTTTGCAGTCCACGCCCTTCAGGGGGCACCAGCACTTCCCCAGCGACAGGCAGATCGCATCACGGTGCGCGGGCCTCTCCGACATCACCTTCCCCACCGCCTGAACCTCAGCCTTGTCCTCCTTGGCCCGCGTCGTCCACCGGATCTTCACTCCTCTCCTCTCCTCCTCCGGCAACTTCATCTTCTCCATCAGCCCCGCTACTTTCTCCATGGCCGCATGGAAACAGCGCACGAGACGGAAACCCTAGACAGGTGTTTTACGATCGTGTGCCCTAGGGAGCACCCGAAAGGCTTCTGGTGGGGGACAGGGTCTCGCAGGGCGGGCAAGGCGCCTCACCGCGGGACGGCGGAAGGCTCAACCAGCGACCACCGGCGATCAGATCTGAACGCACGGGGCGGACGAACAACGGGAATCAGGAGGGAGAAAAACGCCTCCGTAATCGCCGGACATACCAACCGTCACCGTACGTGGGACGGACTCGGTCAATCCAATTGACTTAATATATTAGCTTCAAAAGTAACTACAGTTGACTAGTGAAGTTTTTGTTACAATGTTTGTTTATAGTGAAGCTTTTAATAATTGTTTCAGTATAATGCGAGAAAACTATGACTTAATATATTAGCTTCAAAATATATCAATATTAGACTTGTTTCGAAGAACTCGCCATTAAAAAGTCAACTAAATAAATTAATTCACAGTTTACATAATATATTAAAAGATATGAAGACATATATATCTTCAGTGCAATGTTGTGCCGAAGAGATGAGCATCAGCTAGCCGCAGCATGATGGTGACGTGCTAGCTGTGCGCCGCACATGCACCTATGGCTGATGGATTTTTTTTTCTTTGAACTGTTGTCTTGGAGATTCTTCAGCCACTCTGTAGAACACTTTTATTTCCCTATATGGGAACGTTTTTTGGCAACTTCACAGAACTTTTTAGCACCAGTGTTTTACACATAGACAGTAACCATTCATTTAATACAAGTAAAAAAAATAAATCTGCACATTTAAAGAATTATTAGCTCGAGTCAATTCGCTTCACCCATCCTGGTAGCTCCTGCATGCACGTACTAGTACAGCCCAAGCTCAGGGGAGAGGGTACAGGAACTGTCGCAACAGAATCATGAAAACGATAATAGCTCATTACATCATCTGCCGCACCGCCGTCCGCAGTGCCTTGAATCAATAGAGTAGTTTTTAGCATTGGCGCCACGGCGAAGGAGGAGCTGAGGGTGGAGGAGAAGGATAAAAGGGAGGAAAGCTGTGGAGGTGTGGGAGGACAGACTGTGCGGTCTGCCCCCCTGAACTTTACTGTCCTTCTCAACAGAACTTTTATGGCGAATCTACCAAAAAAAACTTGGCTGGTACTACGATATACTCCCTCCGTTCCTAAATATTTGTCTTTCTAGACATTTCAAATAGACTACAACATACGGATGTATGTAGACATATTTTAGAGTGTAGATACACTCATTTTGCTCCGTATGTAGTCACTTGTTGAAATCTCTAGAAAGACAAATATTTAAGAACGGAGGGAGTACTAACTAACAACCATGTTAAACTTTTGCGCGTCATTAATTATTCAGCAGCCTCTAACCTCATTCGTAACATGTATTGTGATTAAACGACCATGGGTATTGCACGTCGCTGCGCATGGGAAGAATCTGAAGAAAGTGGGCTAGCAGTACTAGTTGGCAGGAGAATCTATAGGCAGCTGGCCCACAAAGAATGCAATACAGCTCCATATACGTACATCAGAAAAATCACATGCCCAACAATACGCTGCATGGCTGAGACAGCAGTGGGGTAGGTTGATTTGACTGCACCGGGGATGGACGACAAAGATTCGAGTTGTGGGCGCAACTAGTTAGGAAAAGTCCACACTCAGAAAGCACGGCGTCGGGACGTTCGTGAGCACCAAGGCCGTGCTGGCCTGCTTCTCCGTCGTCCTGGTGATCGCCTTCTTCTACATCTCCATCACCGGTCGCCCCGCCGCCGAGGACTCCTTCCCCACCCCGACGTTGTCGACGAAACCACTTCCTCCCCACCCTCCCGTTCGTCCTAATGTAAGTAGCATTGGCACTGCTCCGCGGAGCAGCGCGCGCAATGCCACCGTGGTGGTGCCGCGTCGGGTGCGCAGCAACAACTCCGATGACGACTGGGCGCCGGCGGAGGGATCGGGACAGACGGCACTGGTGCCGGAGAAAATGGACAATGTGCAGGATCCCGTCAGTGACGCCGGAAACGCCACGATCAGCGGATCGGACGGGGAGCCCGTCGTCGGCAACGGCACTAAAGCGCAAGATGTAACCGCAATGCCGACGCCGCCGTGGTGGAGAGCGGATGCAGCGAATTCCACCGGAAAACCCATCATCGGCTCTTCGGACGAGCCCGCGGACCCCGACAGCGCCACCGGCAACTCTACGGACAAGGTTGTGCGTTCGAGTACAGAAGATCAAAACATGAACGCCAGCGTCGACAATGTACTGCCGAACTCGACGCGGCGAGCAGCGCTTCCATCTACACCGCCGGGCCAGCGAAAGGAGGACAGACGCAGGCGCAAGAGAGCGTCCATGGCGAGGCACAAGCAGCGCTCGATCAGGTGACGGAAGGAGTTCGTCCACCCGGTGCAGGAAGGAGCTGCCGCTGACCACAACGATGGCGCCGGCACCGGCACGGCAGGCGCCAACACCAGCTCCGGCAACCACAACGGCGTCATCGGCATCGTCGGGGCCGGCAACGACCAGGTGGTGTGGACGTCCTCCGCCGACCACAGCGACGGCGCCGACACTGGCACCGTCACGGCAGGCGCGAACACCAGCGTTGCCGTCGGGCCCGGCAACCACCGGGTGGAGTGGACGCCTTCCGCCGACCACAGCGCCGGCGCCGGCACTGGCACCGTCACGGCAGCCACGAACACCAGCGTGGCCGTCGGGCCCGGCAACCACCGGGTGGTATGGACGTCGGGCGTGCAGGACCTGGTGACCTTCGCCAAGTGCCATCTGTTCAGCGGGAGGTGGGCGAGGGAGGAGAACCACGCGTTCTACCCGCCGCGGTCGTGCCCCCACATCGACGGCGACTTCAACTGCCACAAGAATGGCCGGCAGGACACCGGCTTCCTCAACTGGAGGTGGCAGCCGAGCGGCTGCAACATTCCCAGGTGCATGCATTCTCTGACTAGATTCTGATCATATCAAATGTTCCGAACGATTTCATTAGAGTACACTCATCTGTGATCGAAGCTAAAAAGTTATATTCTCTCGTTGCGTCGGTCAGGATGAACGGGACTGATTTCCTGGAGAGGCTGCGAGGCCAGAGGATCATACTCGTCGGCAACTCGCTGAACCGCAACATGTGGGAGTCTCTGGTCTGCACTCTCCGCCATGGTGTCAGGAACAAGAAGAACGTGTACGAGAAATCCGGGAAGAACCAGTTCAAAACCAGAGGATACTACTCATTCAAGTTCAGGGTATCAGCTGCCTCACTGAATGTCAACTGTTTTTTTCTCACATTCGAAAAGAGAGAAAGAGAAACTTGTTAGAATGTTGTCAGTTCAACTCAACGGTACCTTCTTGCAGGACTACAATTGCTCTGTGGATTTCATAAGATCGACACTTCTGGTCAAAGAGATGGTCCGCGAGAGCCCAAACGGTACCGTCCTCGACGAAAAACTGAGGTTGGATGAGCTAGACGCAACGACTCCGGCGTACCAGACTGCCGACATCGTCGTCGTCAACACCGGGCACTGGTGGACTCACCCAAAGACGTCAAAAGGGTCTGTGTATAGGGCAACACTTCCCCCCAGAACTCTTCAGGTTAAGCTGATCTGCTAGCCAATCTGTTTACATCCTGATTGGTGAAATGTTTGTGACAGGCTGAACTATTACCAAGAAGGCTACCGTGTGCACCACTGCCTTGAGGTGATGGAGGCATACAGGAAAGCACTGACCACATGGGCTAAATGGGTCGACAACAACATAGACCCAACAAGAACTCAGATCGTGTTCAGAGGACTCTCCCTAACACACTTCAAGTAATTATTAAGAGACCGCCACCACAACCATTAGGCCATCGGTACAATTAATCTTACTCTCATGATCGATCCGTTTCACTGCAGGGGAGGGCAGTGGAACTCAGGAGGGCGATGCCACAGGGAGACCGAGCCGGTATTCAACCAGACGTACCTCACCGAGTACCCCGAGAGGATGAGGATACTGGAGAAGGTCATGAGCCGGATGAAGACCCCTGTGATATACCTCAACATCAGCCGGCTCACCGACTACCGGAAGGACGGCCACCCCTCGGTGTACCGGGTGCGCTACGAGACGGAGGAGGAGCGGATGGCGGCGGCGGCGACCAAGCAGGACTGCAGCCACTGGTGCCTGCCGGGCACGTGGAATGAGCTGCTGTATGCCTCGCTGCTCCAGGTAGGCAAAGGCTCCTGGAGACTATGATAGGATGTTTACATGAATTTTGTTTGTCCTTTTTATAGCTTCCAAGGGGTACAGGTAGTTCACGAAGTTCAGTTATGTGATTAGAGATGGATAAACTTGCAGGAAATCATGCATTCAGTTAGTTAGACCCGGTTAGCGGATAATAATCATTACAAGGCGGCGGCATTTTAGATACTACTCCCTCTGTAAACTAATACAAGACTTTAGATCACTACTTTAGTGATCTAAAAGGTCCCATATTACTTTACAGAGGCAGTACTTCACATATAGCATAATAAGTTGTAGTAGACACAAATAGTCGGATAACATTAGTCGATTCGCAAATAGTTGGACAGATTAACTAATTAAAGAGAAATAATTCTGCAGTTTTGCAAACCACATGTAAGACAGAAACAGATAAAATTGGGCAACAGGTACATGACAGATTTACTAATCAAAGACAAATAATTCTGCAGTCCACAACATCCACGGCACAAGAGCCGTCAAACATGTCCTTCTAAGAGGATATCCCTCTTGTGCTTAGCAAGTTGGGACCAAGCGACAGTTATCTCCACCTTAGAGTCATCAATCTCACATATCGCTCGACTTATGTTGCAGTATTTGGTCCTGAACCTGACACTACCTTGTCTAGCAATAGCATCACCAGACTGTGAGTAGGCTTGTATGACAAACTGCAGGCTTTCTTCAAGTTCTACAGAAACAACATGCCTTGACAGATCAAGGTAACCATCCGAGCCCATTGGCATTTCTCCACCACCATCAGAACGATGAGAATCAACCAACACAACTTGCCTGGATAGGGAGTCCGTAACTTCCTGTGGTGGCGAGGAGCACATAATCCGTCCGCCATATTCAAAAGGCCAAGGCGCCCCTTCAACAACACGCGCACTCAAGATAGTAGCCTGGACTGTTTCTGTAAGTCGCTCATAGCTAAACTCTACTGTGCAAAAGCTGTTGCTGGAGAACGTGGTATGTAAACCTTCATGGTAACCACCGGCGTAAGTAAAGCAATGACTCATCAATGCTCTGTCGCGAGACCTTGATGAGCCCTTTACTTTCAGTTGGACTTCAAAATCAACATGGTACACAGCCACAATTGCACGGGACAGGCCAGTCAAGCGCAAAAAAGGATCCTGCAGGCATCATAATCATCATTATAGTTGAATCGAATGAACGAATGCACATGCAGGAAGAAAAGGGGGAAATTACGAGAAATACTATGTAATATGGTACATGCCTCTGGAGTGAGTTTTTGGCAGTTTTCCCTTCGCCAAGAGAAGAGAATGTTGCGGTTGTAGTCCACGGCATCTCGGGCAGCGACAATCCCATAAACATGGAGTGGCAACTTCAACTTTCCATCTGTTCCAACAATCTTCACGGAGTAGATTTGCAAGGTGCTCACAGTGCGAGCAGCATACGGGATCAGTCCCGGCGTGCAATATGTAAAGTGCATAGGACTCAATACGGCTGCAGCAGCAAGTTAATCCAAATGTTAAGACATGTTGTAACATCAATTATTTACTTACTCATACAAGGAAAGAAGATAGGAAGGGACGAATCTGACTGTGTTGCCATTGTTTTGGAAGACTAATAAGATGAGAAGGAATCGACGGATTTTATGTTTACTTACTCCTGTCTTCGAAGTTACCGCAGTCGTCTCCCCATGCAGATTCCCAGCCTTTACGCCCTAAAGCAAACAACTTGTCCGCCATCTCCATCTCCTCCGTGTCTGATTTTGTGAATTCCGTCTCCTCCGCCTCCTCAGTCTCCTTTGCCTCGTCCTGAAGTGAGAAGGGGATCGGGTCCATTGTGTAACAGCTCGGTGTGTCAATTTGATCATGCTCCTACCTCAGCGCGTCCTTTTGATCCTGTCCTTTTGATCCTGCTCCCGGTCCTTGCGTAAGCCAGCTTCCATCTCTAATAGCTCCTTACGGAATTTGTTATACATCCTTACAACCTTCGGAGTCATCTCCTCATCTTCCTCCTCCGCATCCTCACATTCGAGCATCTCGTAATATTTGCACAAGTTGGGCATACCATTCTCATCGCAATCCAGCACCATCCTAAAGCTTGATTTTTTGCCTTGGTCCATCATCCTCGAGGCATGTGTCTCCATGCTTGATTTGCTTTCGTTACTTGATTGGCCTTCACTACTTGATTTTCCTTGGTCCATCATCCTCAACGCACGCGTCTCCGTGCTTGATTTGCCTTCGTTACTTGATTTGCCTTCATTGCTTGATTTTCCTTGGTCCATCATCCTCAACGCATGCGTCTCCGTGCTTGATTGGCCTTTGCCCACCGTGAGATCAATCATCTCCACGTACTCCACAGTACTCTGGTTCTCATAACAGTGCACAGTCATCTGGTTGGAAAGACCACTTATCAGATCTGCTGCCACAAAATGTTCATCTTTGTCATCTGTCATCTGGCTATCAGCAGCCATCTGGTGCGTCTCCATGTTTGATTTACAAAGGTCCATTGTCAAATCTGTTGCAGATTCATCCACCTCTTCCTTGCTCCTCTGGTTAAGACAGTGGGTGCTGGATTTGCCTTTGTCCACCTGATCAGTCATCTCCACATGCTCCTTGGTCCTCTGGTCCTCAGCATATTGGTCAGCCGTCTGTCTATCAGCATTGCAGGTATAATCGTATATACTCCTGGAGATGTTCAGAAATCTATACGCCATGTGAAACAGATTGGAGACATCGTAATAGGAGGTTTTGCCCAGAATAGATGCCATCTCGTCGCACAAGGCCTCCGCCTGCTCCAATATACAACTGACTTGGCCGTTTACGCGCCCCCCCTCGTCCTCGCCACCGTAGGGTAAATGCACATGCTCGAAGTTGGATTCGAATCTGGAGGCTGGTTTGATTCTCTCCGAGTCGATCTCCTTGTGTTGGCAGCGCTCGGGCATCTGCTCGGAGATGCAACTGACTTGGGAGCTCACACTCTGCGTATCGGAGTTGGGCAGATCCATGCTCTCCTGATCGGCCATGATCTCCTTCTTCTGCCCGACCCTCGGCACTGCAGAGAACTTTTTACGCCTCCGCGGCACTGTGCGTTTGACCTCTGGAACCTCCTTGCCAACTTCTGGCACGCGATCTCGCTCCTCAGGGACGTGATTTTCCTCACCATCTCAGGATCGAGCGAAAGAACGTCAGACTAATCACCATCTCAGGATCGAGCGAAAGAACGTCAGACTGCTTCTCCCTGAGCAAGTTCACCAGGGACGCAATCTCCATCCTCAGGATCTCTGCTTCGGAGAAAACGCCAGGCTGCGGATCCATCTCTTCCATCGCCAACTCACGAGGCGTCAGCACCTCGCCTCCCCCGCCTCCAGCCGCCATCGATCTCTCCTTTTTGGGGATTGAGATTGCTAACCAGGCCTGCCGCTAGTATGCTCGCCGCCGCCGCCGCCGCCGCACTTTAAGTTAGGGTTTCTACTAAACGAACACGGGGGACGGGGCGGGGACGTTTACGATTAATTTTTTTTGGAAAGGAACACAAATACATTCCATTACAAAAGATTTCTGGCGGCGGCCGCGACCAAGCAGGACTGTGCCTGCCCGGCGTGCCGGACACATGGAATGAGCTACTGTATGCCTCACTGCTTCAGGCAGGCAAAGACTGGAGATCATCTATATCTATATCTATATCTATATATTTATATTTATATTTATATCTATACCTATTATTAAAGGAAGGTGATATTCTTGATTTCTAAAGAGAGGTGATATTCTTGGTTTCTTCTCGCTTAGTTAGTTGGTCCTACGTTACTTTTTTTCTTTGGTTTTCATCCGTGATGCGTCATCCGTATGTGGTCTTCTGCCTGGTTCCTACGAGGTGGGATTATTCGATACTGTATCGGCCGCTGCACCTTACCTACTCCAAGATTTGAGAAAAAGTCCAGCCCAACCAAAAGTCCATTATAAAAGAGGGTTCGCGTTGCTGATCGGTACATAGCTAGCCTCAAGATTGATCAAGCCAGCGTCATGGTGTTACAAAACATGCGTGTGCTAGCCAAGAAATCCATCCAGCAGCTAGCTAGCTTGGCACTTAGGATCCCAGTCAATACGTATGTCGTATGCGTGTATCCTCAAGATCGATCAAGCGGGCATCGTGGTGTTACACGAGCGTGCATGTCCTAACTAGCCCAGGAATCCATCCAGCTAGCTCTAGCTAGCTTGGCACGTAGGATCTTCAGTCAATACGTATGTGTGTATTGTTAGCCGAAAGTACGGGCCGACGAATCGCGTCGTATATGTACATCAGAAAGTACTCGCTCAGTCCGCTCCGTTCGAGGTACCACGGCATGCCCATGGTGCCGGCCTCTAACACTGACGAAAACATGGTGTCACAGCGAGATGCGAACCCAAAGGTCACAGCGGCGGTGCCCAACAGCGATAGCAACGTCCGGCATCCACATCCATCGCTCGTACCCGCAACTCCTCGACTTAGTCCTGCACTACTCAGGCGCCATGTCCTCCTCGACTGCTCAGAACCCTGCTTTGATCGATCCTAGGATGCCCAGCCTAGATGTGTGCCTCTGTACTATGACGAATCTGCCACACTAATTTTTGCTATATGAATCGGGATTGGGGAGGCTCCGGCGCTGCACACGAATAGGATCATGGAGGCGACAGCGCTGGTCCACGAGTAGAGGATCGTCGAAGGAGGATGTGCGGTAATGCATCACTTATACGTAGCAATCTATTGTACTAGCCTGGTTAGGGTTAAAACCCCACCTTGCTCTTTCACATATAATCTGACCAGTTTATATACGTACGGTACGACATAGAGAATCAACAAGCAGCCTGAAATCCAGAAGGGAACAAAGAAATTACTTAGAAGGAAGAAAATAAATAAATTAACTCGGTAGAGGAAGAAGCCTCGGAAATCAGTAAAGACAACAGCAGCAGCACAACCGATTGCATCACTGGGCTACTGCTTCCCTTCACATGTTGCCGGCCGGCGTGGCGAGGCAGAGAAAGAGGGATTGAATGAAAGGGGTGGAGTCGAAGCAGGACAGAGGGGGCGGAATGCTGCTGGAGATGGGGGTCGACGACACTATGCGTGGTTGCTCAGCCGATGGTTGCCATGGGCGCCAGTCTCCAGAGGAGAGCTGCAGAGGAAAATAAGGGTGCAAGGGAAGAGAGGCCATGTAAGGAGAAGAAGAGGGAAACGACCTAGGAGGAGGGGAAGGAAGGGAGCTTGACGGGGAAGAGCGGCGGCTCGCTGTAGCGGGCGACGTGCCTTCGCGGCGGCGACGTGGGGATCGAACGAAGGGACTGACTGGGGGATCGAGCAGACGCTCTCCCCTAGCGCCTAGGGTGGTTAGCGGGGGTGGTTGCAGCTGGCCGGTTCAGCCAGTTTAGCCAATTAGGGCCGGCTGGCACTATTTGGGCTATTGGGTGCTGCTGCGCCCACTGGGGCCGGCCCACCGCGCAGTGCTAAACAGATTCCCATTTTTCAGAAAAGAAAAATAGAGGAACAGATTCCCCTCAAATAATTTCTGATTGAGGCAAAAATTTGCATGTGGCTACTCTCACATATATCAAAGCTCCACAACTTGAATTGGAGAATAGGCCAGGACTAAAAAATATCTAGAAACAAAAAGGATTTAAATTGCAAGTGTGTTTATGTGTAATTTCCATATAATTGAGTAATTTATTTTAGCTCCCTAATAATATTGGGAGGCTAAGAGAACCATCATGTGAATTCCTTCAATTTAAATAGATCAAAGATCCATGCAATTTTTAGTTCAAGTTGAGGGTTTGAACAACCTCATTACAAGCTAAAGCATCATGACATGATGCAGTGGAAAATAAAATAGAACAAGTATTATAATAATAATTATGGAAAGATCAACAAGCTTAAATATGTGAAGATGTTGCACGAGCTTGGAGTGCGATACGAGATGTGTGTGTATTTTTTAGAGAATACCTTCTACTTCAAATGCTTGTGTTTGGACCAAGTCCAAATAATGCAAAAAATGCATTTGAATATTCAAAAATATCAATTCAATATCCACACATGCATGCACAACAATAATAGACATTAAAACATGATATCTATTTCTTTTATACCTCGACATGCGCTTCCCTGCCCCACTGTGTTGTGCTGATGGGTGTTTTAGTGGACAAATCAATTTTCTTTCTGTTGCAACGCACGGGCATGTGTGCTAGTAATAGGATTAGGATGGTTACATGATGAGAAAAATTCACTGTACGTCATCAAACTTGAGTCGGGTGACAGTTTGGTACCACTACTTCAAAATACCTTAACTACGGTTCACATACTTGCGCGAGGGGTTCACTTTGGTCCATTTGTATGATTTCGTGTATGTATTTGCTGACTTGGCCGAGTCAGCGGCCGCCAGCTCGCTTTGACCGACACGTAGTCGATCCGGGGGGTTGCAAAAATGCCATGACCATTAAACCATCCCACCTGGTCGGACCGCACCAGCTCGTTGTCTCCCTCTCCCCCCGCACCCGCTCGCTGTCTCCCTCTCCTCTCGCACCCTCTCTGCTCGTCGTCCCTGCCGAGGTCCTCCGAGCTCGTCGGCGTCGACGACAGCTCGATGAGCACGTCGTCGAACGCTGAGCTGCCACCGTCCGTGCCGTTCGGGAGGGCCCTGCGAGACGTCCCTCTTGCTCCTACGCGTCATCGTGATGATGCCTCGCCACCCCTGTACGGTACATCGCCGTCGCCAGCAGCTTTGGTGCTCGATTTGTATAATTTAGCTCCTGTAAAGAGTTCTTGGTGGGATCAATTGCGCGTACGAGCTAGGGTTTGGGCTTTTGTTGTACTTTCTGACGGATTGGGTGTGGGTGGTAGGGTTTTAGCAGTTCTTGATGAACTTAGTGGCAGGCCAAAAAATAGGGCCGCGTCCTGTGTTAGGATGGGGGGTTCGTAGTTGTTGTAGTGTTTGCAGAGACCTGGAGTGGTTAGGGTTCTTTCTTCCCTAATTTTTCATGGGTCCATGGGCCTAGGGTTTAAGCAGTAAAGGTTGATTTTAGTGTAAGAGTTGACTTGGTGTGTAGAATTGTTTTAATTTGTAATTACATTAGCTCTGGTTCACCAAAAATGGTTGCTTTATGACCTGTAAGATCATACATTTGTTAATTGGAGGCCAGGAATCTCTGCTTTTCTTTCTGAAAAAGTCTGAATTCTGTATTGTTTGAACCTCTCTGCATTTGCCTTTGTCTGAAATGTCTAAATTTTTTTCACTTTGATTGTTTTGCAGGACCCTTAAGCAACCACTTCTCTGTTGAGGTCATACATGGTGGCTATTTTCTTTGTGCTAGCAAGCATATGGATTATCACAAAGGTCACTCCATTTGGTATGATTACTGTGACATAGATAATTGGACACCTAATGTTGTTGCCAGTCTAGTGGAGGAAATTGGATATGAGTTTGAGGGCAAGATCAATGCTTATTGGTGTGTTCCTGGATTGACAGTGTATAGGAATGGATTAAGAGAGATTAAGATAGGGGACAACACTATAACAGAAAACATGAAGGATTGTGCTCTGAATGGCAACCACTTCCAACAGATTTTCCTTGATCATGATGAGAGCATGAGATCATTTATTTCTCATGTTCCTGTTCACTCTGATGATGAGGATCCTCCAATTTCCAGGTTCAGTGGCATTAGGCCAAAGAAGGAGAAGGCACACCAGCAGCAAAAGGAGCAGGCACAATAGTAGCAAGAGGAGCAGGCTGAGCTCACTCTAGTGGAACAGGAGCAGGCTGAGCTCCCTCAAGTGGAACAGGAGCTGCCTCAACATGATCAAGAGCATGAGCAAGATGAAGCAGAGTTAGAAAATGGAGCAGAGTCAGAAGAAGATGATTTCATACCAAGTCCACCCCAGCCAGGAACTACTTACCTTTCATCTTAGTTTGGGTTTAGGGCCAGAAAATCCTGTAGGTTTTTGAACATGGATACAGCAGATGCAGTTGGTGATTTAGTAATACATGGTTCAGATGAAGAATACAATCCTCAGCTTGTTGATTTACATTGATCTTGAAGATGATGATGAATTATTTGACAGAAATGTTGATTGTGAGAAAGGTAAAGGTGAAGCAGTGCAAGAAGAACATGATGATCCTACTGAAGATGTGGATATGTGTCTGCCTTCTTCTGATGAAGATAAGGTGAAGCTGAATTTCAAAAGTTTTAGAGAGGAAGACCTGACTAAACCACAGTTTCAAGTTGGCCAGACCTTTGGATCTATTGAGTTCCTGAGGAAAGCTATCAAAGAGTACAGCTGTCAGGAGAGAGTTGACATCAAATGCCCCAGAAATGATAGGAAAAGACTCAATGCCATTTGTGAAGATGGGTGCCCTTGGACCTTGTCTGCATCATTTGATGGGAGAATCAACTACTTCATGATCAAGAAATACAACCCAAAGCATACATGCATAAAGAAATGGTGTGTTAAGTCATTTGCTGCTCCTTTTATAGCTAGAAAATATGTTGATTCTTTCAGAGCAGATGAAAACATGAATATAAATTTTTTTGCAAGGGTGGTTCAGAAAGATTGGAACATGACAGCAACAAGGAGCAAGCTCAGAAGGGCTAAGAGGCTAGTGAAGAAAGTCATTGAAGGAGATGAGTTGGAGCAGTACAACAACATGTGAGATTATGCACAAGAATTCAGAAGATCAAACCCAGCCAGTTCTTTCTATGTGGGTGTCAGTGATGACATATTTGGAAGTTGTTATTTCTCTCTGGATGCCTGCAAAAGGGGTTTCATGCAAGCCTGTAGGCCTGTCATTTGTTTGGATGAATGCCACCTGAAGACAAAGTATGAAGGTGTTATGTTGTGTGCTGTTGGCATGGATCCTAATGACTGCATTTACCCTCTAGCTTTTGCAGTTGTTGAGGTAGAGAACACTGACACATGGAAATGGTTTCTGTCAAATCTGAAGAGTGACCTGGGAATTCTAAACACAGAGCCATGGACTATAATGTCAGACAAGCAAAAGGGGCTGATCAAGGGAGTGAGGCAGCACTTTCCTGATGCAGAGCACAGACACTGTGTTAGGCATATATGGCAGGATTTTCAGCAAACACACAAAGGAGATGTTCTTAAGAACCAGTTGTGGACTAGTCATCATCGGTGAACATCTCCATGTTGATCGTATGTACTATGACTCATGTTCGACCTTTCGGTCTCTCGTGTTCCGAGGCCATGTCTGTACATGCTAGGCTCGTCAAGTCAACCTAAGTGTTTTGCATGTGTAAATCTGGCTTACACCCGTTGTATGCGAACGTTAGAATCTATCACACCCGATCATCACGTGGTGCTTCGAAACAACGAACCTTCGCAACGGTGCACAGTTAGGGGAAACACTTTCTTAAAATTTTAGTGAGGGATCATCTTATTTATGCTACCACCATTCTAAGCAAATAAGATGTAAACATCACAAACATCACATGCAAATCATAAAGTGATATGATATGGCCAATATCATCTTGCGCCTTTGATCTCCATCTTTGAGGCGCGACATGATCACCTTCGTCACCGGCATGACACCATGATCTCCATCATTGTGTCTTCATGAAGTTGTCTCGCCAACTATTACTTCTACTACTATGGCTAACGGTTAGCAATAAAGTAAAGTAATTACATGGCGTTTTCATTGACACACAGGTCATACTATAAATTAAGACAACTCCTATGGCTCCTGTCGGTTGTCATACTCATCGACATGCAAGTCGTGATTCCTTACAAGCACATGATCAATCTCAAACATCACATATATCATTCATCACATCCTTTTGGCCATATCACATCACATAGCATACCCTGCAAAAACAAGTTAGACGTCCTCTAATTGTTGTTGCATGTTATACGTGGCTGCTATGGGTTTCTAGCAAGAATGTTTCTTACCTACGCAAAAGCCACAACAGTGATATGCCAATTGCTATTTACCCTTCATAAGGACCATTTTCATCGAATCCGATCCGACTAAAGTGGGAGAGACAGACATCCGCTAGCCACCTTATGCAACAAGTGCATGTCAGTCCGTGGAACCTGTCTCACGTAAGCGTACGTGTAAGGTCGGTCCGGGACGCTGCATCCCACAATGCCACCGAATCAAGATAGGACTAGTAACAATAAGCAAATTGAACAAACCATCGCCCACAACTACTTGTGTTCTACTCGTGCATAGAATCTACGCATAGACCTAGCTCATGATGCCACTTGGGGAACATAGCTGTTGGGTAACGTAGTAATTTCAAAAAAATTCCTACGCACACGCAAGATCATGGTGATGCATAGCAACGAGAGGGGAGAGTGTGATCTACGTACCCTTGTAGACCGACAGCGGAAGCGTTATGACAACGCGGTTGATGTAGTCGTACGTCTTCACGGTCCGATCGATCAAGCACCGAAACTACGGCACCTCCGAGTTCTAGCACACGTACAGCTCGATGACGATCCCCGGACTCCGATCCAGCAAAGTGTCGGGGAAGAGTTCCGTCAGCACGACGGCGTGGTGACGATCTTGATGTTCAACTGTCGTAGGGCTTCGCCTAAGCACCACTACAATATTATTGAGGAGTATGGTGGAAGGGGGCACCGCACACGGCTAAGAAAACGATCATGAGGATCAACTTGTGTGTCTAGGGGTGCCCCCTGCCCCCGTATATAAAGGAGCAAGGGGGGAGGCCGGCCGGCCCTAGGGCACGCCAAGGAGGAGGAGTCCTCCTCCTCCTAGGACTCCCCTCTTTCCTACTCCTACTAGGAGGGGGAAAGGAAGGGGGAGAGGGAGAAGGAAAGGGGGGCGCCGCCCCCCTCTCCTAGTCCAATTCGGACCA
>NC_041382.1:612916837-612963992 GCF_002162155.2 Triticum dicoccoides | reverse complement strand
GAAATCACCCGAAACACTTCCGGTGTCTGAATATAGCCGTCCAATATATCAATCTTTATGTCTTGACCATTTCGAGACTCCTCGTCATGTCCGTGATCACATCCGGGACTCCGAACTAACTTCGGTACATCAAAACTCATAAACTCATAATATAACTGTCATCGAAACCTTAAGCGTGCGGACCCTACGGGTTCGAGAACAATATAGACATGACCGAGACACGTCTCCGGTCAATAACCAATAGCGGAATCTGGATGCTCATATTGGCTCCCTCATATTCTATGAAGATCTTTATCGGTCAGACCGCATAACAACATACGTTGTTCCCTTTGTCATCGGTATGTTACTTGCCCAAGATTCAATCGTCGGTATCTCAATACCTAGTTCAATCTCGTTACCGTCTCTTTACTCGTTCCGTAATACATCATATCGCAACTAACTCATTAGTTGCAATGCTTGCAAGGCTTATGTGATGTGCATTACCGAGAGGGCCTAGGGATACCTCTCCGACAATCGGAGTGACAAATCCTAATCTCGAAATACGCCAACCCAACATGTACCTCTGGAGACACCTGTAGAGCTCCTTTATAATCACCCAGTTACGTTGTGATGTTTGGTAGCACACAAAGTGTTCCTCCGGTAAACGAGAGTTGCATAATCTCATAGTCATAGGAACATGTATAAGTCATGAAGAAAGCAATAGCAACATACTAAACGATCGAGTGCTAAGCTAACGGAATGGGTCAAGTCAATCACATCATTCTCCTAATGATGTGATCCCGTTAATCAAATAACAACTTTTTGTCTATGGTTAGGAAACATAACCATCTTTGATTAACGAGCTAGTCAAGTAGAGGCATACTAGTGACAATCTGTTTGTCTATGTATTCACACATGTATTATGTTTCCGGTTAATACAATTCTAGCATGAATAATAAACATTCATCATGAAATAAGGAAATAAATAATAACTTTATTATTGCCTCTAGGGCATATTTCCTTCAGTAGCAATAATTCAAAAAAAATTCCTACGTGTCACCAAGATCAATCTAGGAGATGCTAGCAACGCGCACGAGAGAGGGAGTGCATCTTCATACCCATGAAGATCGCTAAGCGGGAGCGTTGCAAGAACGCGGTTGATGGAGTCGTACTCGCGGCGATTCAAATCGCGGAAGATCCGATCTAGCACCGAACGGACGGCGCCTCCGCGTTCAACACACGTACAACCCGAGGACGTCTCCTCCTTCTTGATCCATCAAGGGGGAGGAGAAGTTGAGGGAGAGCTCCGGCAACACGACGACATGGTGGTGGAGCTTGCGGTTTTTCTGCAGGGCTTCGCCAAGCTCTACGGAGGAGGAGGTGTTGGAGGAGGGAGGGGCTGCGCCAGGGAAAGGGTGTGGCAGCCCTCCCACCCCCCACTATTTATAGGGGAAGGGGAGAGGGGGCCGGCCCCCTTGGATCCCATCTACAAGGGGGGCCACGGCCAAGGGGGGGACTTGCCCCCAAGTTTGGTGGGAGGCGCCCCCACCCCCTAGGTTTTCCAACCCTAGGCGCCTTGGGCCCTTGGGGGCGCACCATCCCACTAGGGGGCTGGTTCTCACCCTTGTTCAGCCCATTAAGTCCCCCGGGGCAAGTGGCCCCACCCGGTGGACCCCCGGACACCTTTCGGTGGTCCCGGTACAATACCGAAAACCCTTGAAACTATTCCGGTGACTGAAACTGGACTTCCCATATATAAATCTTTACCTCCGAACCATTTTGGAACTCCTCGTGATGTCTAGGATCTCATCCGGGACTCCGAACAACCTTCGGCAACCACATACTATTTCCCATAACAACTCTAGCGTCACCGAACCTTAAGTGTGTAGACCCTACGGGTTCGGGAACCATGCAGACATGACCGAGACTGAAGGAAATATGCCCTAGAGGCAATAATAAAGTTATTATTTATTTCCTTATAATCATGATAAATGTTTATTATTCATGCTAGAATTGTATTAACCGGAAACATAATACATGTGTGAATACATAGACAAACAAAGTGTCACTAGTATGCCTCTACTTGACTAGCTCGTTAATCAAAGATGGTTATGTTTCCTAACCATGAACAATGAGTTGTTATTTGATTAACGGGATCACATCATTAAGAGAATGATCTGATTGACATGACCCATTCCATTAGCTTAGCACCCGATCGTTTAGTATGTTGCTATTGCTTTCTTCATGACTTATACATGTTCCAATAACTATGAGATTATGCAACTCCCGTTTACCGGAGGAACACTTTGGGTACTACCAAACGTCACAACGTAACTGGGTGATTATGAAGGAGTACTACAGGTGTCTCCAAAGGTACATGTTGGGTTGGCGTATTTCGAGATTAGGTTTTGTCACTCCGATTGTCAGAGAGGTATCTCTGGGCCCTCTCGGTAATGCACATCACATAAGCCTTGCAAGCATTATAACTAATGAGTTAGTTGCGAGATGATGTATTACAGAACGAGTAAAGAGACTTGCCGGTAACGAGATTGAACTAGGTATTGGATACCGACGATCGAATCTCGGGCAAGTAACATACCGATGACAAAGGGAACAACGTATGTTGTTATGCGGTCTGACTGATAAAGATCTTCGTAGAATATGTAGGAGCCAATATGGGCATCCAGGTCTCGCTATTGGTTATTGACCGGAGACGGGTCTCGGTCATGTCTACATTGTTCTCGAGCCCGTAGGGTCCGCACGCTTAAGGTTACGATGACAGTTATATTATGAGTTTATGCATTTTGATGTACCAAAGGTTGTTCGGAGTCCCGGATGTGATCACGGACATGACGAGAAGTCTCGAAATGGTCGAGACGTAAAGATTGATATATTGGAAGCCTATGTTTGGATATCGGAAGTGTTCCGGGTGAAATCGGGATTTTACCGGAGTACCGGGAAGGTTACCGGAACCCCCCGGGAGCTAAATGGGCCATGATGGGCCTTAGTGGAAAAGAGAAGAGGCAGCCCTACATGGGCTGCGCGCCTCCCCCTTCCCCTAGTCCTATTAGGACTAGGAGAGGTGGCCGGCCCCCTCTCTCTCTTTTCCCCCTCCGCGAATCCTATTCCAACTAGGATTGGGGGGGGGGGATCCTACTCCCAGAGGGAGTAGGACTCTCCTGGCGCGCCACACCTTGGCCGGCCAGCCTCCCCCCTCTAGTCCTTTATATACTGAGGCAGAGGCACCCTAGAACACAGAAGTTGATCCACGTGATCTATTCCTTTGCCGTGTGCGGTGCCCCCAGCCACCATATTCATCGATAATACTGTAGCGGAGTTTGGGCGAAGCCCTGCTGCTGTAGTGCATCAAGATCGTCACCACGCCGTCGTGCTGACGGAACTCTTTCCCGACACTTTGCTAGATCGGAGTCCGGGATCGTCATCGAGCTGAACGTGTGCTCGAACTCGGAGGTGCCGTAGTTTCGGTGCTTGATCGGTTGGATCGTGAAGACGTACGACTACTTCCTCTACGTTGTGTCAACGCTTCCGCAGTCGGTCTGCGTGGGTAAGTAGACAACACTCTCCCCTCTCGTTGCTATGCATCACCATGATCTTGCGTGTGCGTAGGAAATTTTTTGAAATTACTACGAAACCCAATAGTGGCATCCGAGCCTAGGTTATTTATGTTGATGTTATATGCACGAGTAGAACACAAGTGAGTTGTGGGCGATATAAGTCATACTGCCTACCAGCATGTCATACTTTGGTTCGGCGGCATTGTTGGACGAGACGACCCGGACCAACATTACGCGTACGCTTACGCGAGACCGGTTCCCCCGACGTGCTTTGCACATAGGTGGCTTGCGGGCGACTGTCTCTCCAACTTTAGTTGAACCGAGTATGGCTACGCCCGGTCCTTGCGAAGGTTAAAACGGAGTCTATTTGACAAACTATCGTTGTGGTTTTGATGCGTAGGTGAGATTGGTTCTTGCTTAAGCCCGGAGCAGCCACGTAAAACTTGCAACAACAAAGTAGAGGACGTCTAACTTGTTTTTGCAGGGCATGTTGTGATGTGATATGGTCAAGACATGATGCTGAATTTTATTGTATGAGATGATCATGTTTTGTAACCGAGTTATCGGCAACTGGCAGGAGCCTTATGGTTGTCGTTTTATTGTATGCAATGCAATCGCGATGTAATGCTTTACTTTATTACTAAACGGTAGTGATAGTCGTGGTAGCATAAGATTGGCGAGACGACAACGATGCTACGATGGAGATCAAGGTGTCGCGCCGGTGACGATGGTGATCACGACGGTGCTTCGAAGATTAAGATCACAAGCACAAGATGATGATGGCCATATCATATCACTTATATTGATTGCATGTGATGTTTATCTTTTAGGCATCTTATCTTGCTTTGATTGACGATAGCATTATAAGATGACCTCTCACTAAATTATCAAGAAGTGTTCTCCCTGAGTATGCACCGTTGCCAAAGTTCGTCGTGCCCAGACACCACGTGATGATCGGGTGTGATAAGCTCTACGTCCATCTACAACGGGTGCAAGCCAGTTTTTGCACACGCAGAATACTCAGGTTAAACTTGACGAGCCTAGCATATGCAGATATGGCCTCGGAACACGGAGACCGAAAGGTCGAGCGTGAATCATATAGTAGATATGATCAACATAACGATGTTCACCATTGAAAACTACTCCATCTCACGTGATGATCGGTTATGGTTTAGTTGATTTGGATCACATGATCACTTAGAAGATTAGAGGGATGTCTATCTAAGTGGGAGTTCTTAAGTAATATGATTAATTGAACTTAAATTTATCATGAAATTAGTCCCTGATAGTATCTTGCTTGTTTATGTTGATTGTAGATAGATGGCTCGTGCTGTTGTTCCGTTGAATTTTAATGCGTTCCTTGAGAAAGCAAAGTTGAAAGATGATGGTAGCAATTACACGGACTGGGTCCGTAACTTGAGGTTTATCCTCATTGCTGCACAAAAGAATTACGTCCTGGAAGCACCGCTGGGTGCCAGGCCTGCTGCTGGAGCAACACCAGCTGTTATGAACGTCTGGCAGAGCAAAGCTGATGACTACTCGATAGTTCAGTGTGCCATGCTTTACGGCTTAGAATCGGGACTTCAACGACGTTTTGAACGTCATGGAGCATATGAGATGTTTCAGGAGTTGAAGTTAATATTTCAAGCAAATGCCCGGATTGAGAGATATGAAGTCTCCAATAAGTTCTATAGCTGCAAGATGGAGGAGAACAGTTCTATCAGTGAGCATATACTCAAAATGTCTGGGTATAATAATCACTTGATTCAATTGGGAGTTAATCTTCCAGATGATTGCGTCATTGACAGAATTCTCCAATCACTGCCACCAAGCTACAAGAGCTTCGTGATGAACTATAATATGCAAGGGATGAATAAGACTATTCCCGAGCTCTTCGCAATGCTGAAAGCTGCAGAGGTAGAAATCAAGAAGGAGCATCAAGTGTTGATGGTCAACAAGACCACTAGTTTCAAGAAAAAGGGCAAAGGGAAGAAGAAAGGGAACTTCAAGAAGAACAACAAACAAGTTGCTGCTTAGGAGAAGAAACTCAAGTTTGGACCTAAGCCTGAAACTAAGTGCTTCTACTGCAAGCAGACTGGTCACTGGAAGCGGAACTGCCCCAAGTATTTGGCGGATAAGAAGGATGGCAAGGTGAACAAAGGTATATGTGATATACATGTTATTGATGTGTACCTTACTAATGCTCGCAGTGGCACCTGGGTATTTGATACTGGTTCTGTTGCTAATATTTGCAACTCAAAACAGGGACTACGGATTAAGCAAAGATTGGCTAAGGACGAGGTGACGATGCGCGTGGGAAATGGTTCCAAAGTCGATGTGATCGCGGTCGGCACGCTACCTCTACATCTACCTTCGGGATTAATATTAGACCTAAATAATTGTTATTTGGTGCCAGCGTTCAGCATGAACATTATATCTGGATCTTGTTTGATGCGAGACGGTTATTCATTTAAATCAGAGAATAATGGTTGTTCTATTTATATGAGTAATATCTTTTATGGTCATGCACCTTTGAAAAGTGGTCTATTTTTGATGAATCTCAATAGTAGTGATACACATATTCATAATGTTGAAGCCAAAAGATGCAGAGTTAATAATGAAAGTGCAACTTATTTGTGGCACTGTCGTTTAGGTCATATCGGTGTAAAGCGCATGAAGAAACTCCATACTGATGGACTTTTGGAACCACTTGATTATGAATCACTTGGTACTTGCGAACCGTGCCTCATGGGCAAGATGACAAAAACACCGTTCTCTGGAACTATGGAGAGAGCAACAGATTTGTTGGAGATCATACATACAGATGTATGTGGTCCGATGAATATTGAGGCTCGTGGTGGATATCGTTATTTTCTCACCTTCACAGATGACTTAAGCAGATATGGGTATATCTACTTAATGAAACACAAGTCTGAAACATTCGAAAAGTTCAAAGAATTTTAGAGTGAAGTTGAAAATCATCGTAACAAGAAAATAAAGTTTCTACGATCTGATCGTGGAGGAGAATATTTGAGTTACGAGTTTGGTGTACATTTGAAAAATTGTGGAATAGTTTCGCAACTCACGCCACCCGGAACACCACAGCGTAATGGTGTGTCCGAAGGTCGTAATCCTACTTTACTAGATATGGTGTGATCTATGATGTCTCTTACTGATTTACCGCTACCGTTTTGGGGATACGCTCTAGAGACGGCCGCATTCACGTTAAATAGGGCACCATCAAAATCCGTTGAGATGACGCCTTATGAACTGTGGTTTCGCAAGAAACCAAAGTTGTCGTTTCTTAGAGTTTGGGGTTGCGATGCTTATGTGAAAAAGCTTCAACCTGATAAGCTCGAATCCAAATCGGAGAAATGTGTCTTCATAGGATACCCAAAGGAGACTGTTGGGTACACCTTCTATCACAGATCCGAAGGCAAGACATTCGTTGCTAAGAATGGATCCTTTATGGGGAAGGAGTTTCTCTCGAAAGAAGTGAGTGGGAGGAAAGTAGAACTTGACGAGGTAACTGTACCTACTCCCTTATTGGAAAGTAGTACATCACAGAAACCTGTTTCTGTGACACCTACACCAATTAGTGAGGAAGCTAATGATAATGATCATGAAACTTCAGAACAAGATACTACTGAACCTCGTAGATCAACCCGAGTGAGATCCGCGCCAGAGTGGTACGGTAATCCTGTTCTGGAAGTCATGCTACTAGATCATGATGAACCTACGAACTATGAAGAAGCGATGGTGAGCCCAGATTCCGCAAAATGGCTTGAAGCCATGAAATCTGAGATGGGATACATGTATGAGAACAAAGTATGGACTTTGGTTGACTTGCCCAATGATCGGCAAGCAATTGAGAATAAATGGATCTTCAAGAATAAGACTGACGCTGACGGTAATATTACTGTCTACAAAGCTCGACTTGTCGCAAAAGGTTTTCGGCAAGTTCAAGGGATTGACTACGATGAGACCTTCTCACCCGTAGCGATGCTTAAGTCCGTCCGAATCATGTTAGCAATTGCCGCATTTTATGATTATGAAATTTGGCAGATGGATGTCAAATCTGCATTCCTGAATGGATTTCTGGAAGAAGAGTTGTATATGATGCAACCAGAAGGTTTTGTCGATCCAAAAGGAGCTAACAAAGTGTGCAAGCTCCAGCGATCCATTTATGGACTGGTGTAAGCCTCTCGGAGTTGGAATAAACGCTTTGATAGTGTGATCAAAGCATTTGGTTATACAGACTTTCGGAGAAGCATGTATTTACAAGAAAGTGAGTGGGAGCTCTGTAGCATTTCTAATATTATATGTGGATGACATATTACTAATTGGAAATGATATAGAATTTCTGGATAGCATAAAGGGATACTTGAATAAGAGTTTTTCAATGAAAGACCTCGGTGAAGCTGCTTACATATTAGGCATAAAGATCTATAGAGATAGATCAAAACGCTTAATTGGACTTTCACAAACAACATACCTTGACAAAATTTTGAAGAAGTTCAAAATGGATCAAGCAAAGAAAGGATTCTTGCCTGTGTTACAAGGTGTAAAATTGAGTAAGACTCAATGCCCGACCAATGCAGAAGATAGAGAGAATATGAAAGATGTTCCCTATGCATCAGCCATAGGATCTATCATGTATGCAATGCTGTGTACCAGACCCGATGTGTGCCTTGCTATAAGTCTAGCAGGGAGGTACCAAAGTAATCTAGGAGTGGATCACTGGACAGCGATCAAGAACATCCTGAAATACCTGAAAAGGACTAAGGATATGTTTCTCGTATATGGAGGTGACAAAGAGCTCATCGTAAAAGGTTACGTTGATGCAAGCTTTGACACTGATCCGGACGATTCTAAATCGCAAACCGGATACGTGTTTACATTAAACGGTGGAGCTGTCAGTTGGTGCAGTTCTAAACAAAGCGTCGTAGCGGGATCTACATGTGAAGCAGAGTACATAGCTGCTTCGGAAGCAGCGAACGAAGGAGTCTGGATGAAGGAGATCATATCCGATCTAGGTGTCATACCGAGTGCATCGGGTCCAATGAAAATCTTTTGTGACAATACTGGTGCAATTGCCTTGGCAAAGGAATCCATATTTCACAAGAGAACCAAGCACATCAAGAGACGCTTCAATTCCATCCGGGATCTAGTCCAGGTGGGAGACATAGAGATTTGCAAGATACATACGGATCTGAATGTTGCAGACCCGTTGACTAAGCCTCTTCCACGAGCAAAACATGATCAGCACCAAGGTGTTAGAATCATTACGGTGTAATCTAGATTATTGACTCTAGTGCAAGTGGGAGACTGAAGGAAATATGCCCTAGAGGCAATAATAAAGTTATTATTTATTTCCTTATAATCATGATAAATGTTTATTATTCATGCTAGAATTGTATTAACCGGAAACATAATACATGTGTGAATACATAGACAAACAAAGTGTCACTAGTATGCCTCTACTTGACTAGCTCGTTAATCAAAGATGGTTATGTTTCCTAACCATGAACAATGAGTTGTTATTTGATTAACGGGATCACATCATTAAGAGAATGATCTGATTGACATGACCCATTCCATTAGCTTAGCACCCGATCGTTTAGTATGTTGCTATTGCTTTCTTCATGACTTATACATGTTCCTATAACTATGAGATTATGCAACTCCTGTTTACCGGAGGAACACTTTGGGTACTACCAAACATCACAACGTAACTGGGTGATTATAAAGGAGTACTACAGGTGTCTCCAAAGGTACATGTCGGGTTGGCGTATTTCGAGATTAGGTTTTGTCACTCCGATTGTCGGAGAGGTATCTCTGGGCCCTCTCGGTAATGCACATCACACAAGCCTTGCAAGCATTGCAACTAATGAGTTAGTTGCGAGATGATGTATTACAGAACGAGTAAAGAGACTTGCCGGTAACGAGATTGAACTAGGTATTGGATACCGACGATCGAATCTCGGGCAAGTAACATACCGATGACAAAGGGAACAACGTATGTTGTTATGCGGTCTGACCGATAAAGATCTTCGTAGAATATGTAGGAGCCAATATGGGCATCCAGGTCCCGCTATTGGTTATTGACCGGAGACGTGTCTCGGTCATGTCTACATTGTTCTCGAACCCGTAGGGTCCGCACGATTAAGGTTACGATGACAGTTATATTATGAGTTTATGCATTTTGATGTATTGAAGGTTGTTCGGAGTCCCGGATGTGATCACGGACATGACGAGGAGTCTCGAAATGGTCGAGACGTAAAGATTGATATATTGGAAGCCTATGTTTGGATATCGGAAGTGTTCCGGGTGAAATCGGGATTTTACCGGAGTACCGGGAAGGTTACCGGAACTCCCGGGGAGCTAAATGGGCCATGATGGGCCTTAGTGGAAAAGAGAAGAGGCAGCCCTACATGGGCTGCGCGCCTCCCCCTTCCCCTAGTCCTATTAGGACTAGGAGAGGTGGCCGGCCCCCTCTCTCTCTTTCCCCCCTCCGCGAATCCTATTCCAACTAGGATTGGGGGGGGGGGGGGAATCCTACTCCCAGAGGGAGTAGGACTCTCCTGGCGTGCCACACCTTGGCCGGCCAGCCTCCCCCCTCTAGTCCTTTATATACTGAGGCAGAGGCACCCTAGAACACAGAAGTTGATCCACGTGATCTATTCCTTAGCCGTGTGCGGTGCCCCCATCCACCATATTCCTCGATAATACTGTAGCGGAGTTTAGCCGAAGCCCTGCTGCTGTAGTGCATCAAGATCGTCACCACGCCGTCGTGCTGACGGAACTCTTTCCCGACACTTTGCTAGATCGAAGTCCGGGGATCGTCATCGAGCTGAACGTGTGCTCGAACTCGGAGGTGCCATAGTTTCGGTGCTTGATCGGTTGGATCGTGAAGACGTACGACTACTTCCTCTACATTGTTTCAACGGTTCCGCAGTCGGTCTGCGTGGGTACGTAGATAGCACTCTCCCCTCTCGTTGCTATGCATCACCATGATCTTGCGTGTGCATATGAATCTTTTTGAAATTACTACGAAACCCAACAGAGACATCTCTCCGGCCAATAACCAACAGCGGGATCTGGATACCCATGTTGGTTCCCACATGTTCCATGATGATCTCATCGGATGAACCACGATGTCGGGGATTCAATCAATCCGTATACAATTCCCTTTGTCCACTGGTATGTTACTTGCCCGAGATTCGATCGTCGGTATCCCCATACCTCGTTCAATCTCGTTACCGGCAAGTCTCTTTACTCGTTTTGTAACGCATGATCCCGTGACTAACTCCTTAGTCACATTGAGCTCATTATGATGATGCATTACCGAGTGGGCCCAGAGATACCTCTCCGTCATACGGAGTGACAAATCCCAGTCTCAATTCGTGCCAACCCAACAGACACTTTCGGAGATACGTGTAGTGCACCTTTATAGCCACCCAGTTAGGTTGTGATGTTTGGTACACCCAAAGCATTCCTACGGTATCCGGGAGTTGTGCAATCTCATGGTCTAAGGAAATCATACTTGACATTAGAAAAGCTCTTAGCAAACGAACTACATGATCTTGTGCTATGCTTAGGATTGGGTCTTGTCCATCACATCATTCTCCTAATGATGTGATCCCGTTATCAACAACATACAATGTCCATGGTCAGGAAACCACAACCATCTATTGATCAACGAGCTAGTCAACTAGAGGCTTACCAGGGACATATTACGGTCTATGTATTCGCACATGTATTACGGTTTCCGGTTAATACAATTATAGCATGAACAACAGACAATTATCATGAACAAGGAAATATAATAATAATCATTTTATTATTGCCTCTAGGGCATATTTCCAACAGATTCTGGGCTGGAAAAGGAGCAAAATATTATAGACCTATTCCGCACAACTCCAAAAGTCTTGAAACTCCATGAAAGTCAGTTTTGGAATATATTAAAAATATTGGGCGAAAAAGCACCAAAGGGGGCCACCCACTATCCATGAGGGTGGGGGCGCGCCCTACCCCCCTGGGCGCGCCCCCTGCCTCGTGGGCCACCTGGAAGCCCCCGATGCCCATCTTATGGTATAAGGTGTCTTTTGCCCTGGAAAAAATCATAAGGAAACTTTCGGGATGAAGCACCGCCGTCTCGAGCCGGAACCTTGGCGGAACCAATCTAGGGCTCAGGTGGAGCTGTTCTGCTGGGGAAACATCCCTCCGGGAGGGGATAATCATTGCCATCATCATCACCATCGATCCTCTCATCGAGAGGGGGTCAATCTCCATCAACATCTTCACCAGCACCATCTCCTCTCAAACCTTAGTTCATCTCTTGTATCTGATCTTTGTCTCAAAACCTCAGATTGGTACCTGTGGGTTGCTAGTAGTGTTGATTACTCCTTGTAGTTGATGCTAGTTGGTTTATTCGGTGGAAGATCATATGTTCAGATCCTTTATGCATATTAATACACCTCTGATTATGAACATGAATATGATTTGTGAGTAGTAAAGTTTGTTCCTGAGGACATGGGAGAAGTCTTGTTATAGGTAGTCATGTGAATTTGGTATTCGTTTGATATTTTGATGAGATGAATGTTGTCTTTCCTCTAGTGGTGTTATGTGAACATCGGCTACATGACACTTCACCATTATTTGGGCCTAGGGGAAGGCATTGGGAAGTAATAAGTAGATGATGGGTTGCTAGAGTGACAGAAGCTTAAACCTTAGTTTATGAGTTGCTTCGTAAGGGGCTGATTTGGATCCATATGTTTCATGCTATGGTTAGGTTACCTTAATTCTTCTTTCGTAGTTGCAGATGCTTGCGAGAGGGGTTAATCATAAGTGGGATGCTTGTCCAAGGAAGGGCAGTACCCAAGCACCGGTCCTCCCACATATCAAATTATCAAAGTACCGAACGTGAATTATATGAGCATGATGAAAACTAGCTTGACGACAATTCCCATGTGTCCTCGAGAGCGTTTTCCTTTATATAAGAGTTTGTCCAGGCTTGTCCTTTGCTACAAAAATTATTGGGCCACCTTGTTGCACCTTGTTCACTTTTGTTACTTGTTACCCGTTATGAATTACCTTATCACAAAACTATCTCTTACCGATATTTTCAGTGCTTGTAGAGAATATCTTACTGAAAACCGCTTATCATTTCCTTCTACTCCTCGTTGGGTTCGACACTCTTACTTATCGAAAGTACTACGATAGATCCCCTATACTTGTGGGTCATCAGTCTTCCCCGCGCCTGTCAACACGGCGTACTGGGACCGCTTCCAGCCCGACCTACTGGTGCGCGACGACGTCTCCGACGCCGACTCGTCCTTGTCGGAGTATGACTCCGATGACACCTCTGGCTATGACGCCGACTCATCCTGGTTGACTGGCTGGGAGGAGCCGGAGGTGATTGTCCTCTCTGACAATGAGCCGGAGGTCAAGGTGGCGGCGCCCGTCGTCCCCGAGCCGAAGGTCCAGATGGTGGCGCCCGTCGCCAGGGAGGGTGACAAGCACCGCCCCCATTGACATCGAGCTGCTTCCAGATGTTCCTGACATCGTCAATCAGGAGGTGGGGGTGGTCTTGGGCCTGGAAGCACATGTTGACGTCGCAGCACAGCCAGACAGGAAGAAGAAGAGGAAGGTGACAGTTGCCATGGACGTTCGCCGCTCGGAGCGCTTCCAGAAGATGAAGAGCTGAAGATGAAGTTGCCAACATGAAGAAGATGCAGTTGCAGTTAGTTAGGTATGCCGAAATATACAAATGTTCAGCATATAAGTTATAAAATAGTGTAGTTTGTATGGTGTGCTTGTATATTAAGCACATAAGTTGATGCTATTGTTGATGATGTTGTCTAGTTGATGATGTCTTGTTGCTATATAAGGCAATAATCCAACAGTGTCTTGTTGCTATATAAGGCAACAATCCAAAAGAAGAATCTTTGTCTTAACTGAACTTTGTCAGATAACTAAATTCAGTCAACTGATAAAATCCCGTTAACTGTAAAAATTCAGTTATCTTAACTGAACTTTGTCAGATAACTACAGTTAATTTTTTTCTTGAATCAAAATTTGGTACATATGTTCAGTTTGCAGCAAATTCAGCAATACAATTTATTTAACCGATAGATAACTTCAATTTGAGTTAGCGAAAATGGCAAGAGCAGCAGCAACTATAGTTATATGATTTCATTAGATATATTTACTTAACTAAATTTGGTAACTAGCCCTCTTTAACAACAAAAATGTCCTGATAGCAAAAATGCCCTAGGTTAACTATGTTGGGGATCGTTGCAGAAATTAAAATTTTCTACGCATCACCAAGATCAATCTATGGAGAGACTAGCAACGAGAGAGAGGGGAGTGCATCTTCATACCCTTGAAAATTGCAAAACAGAAGCGTTGCAAGAACGTGGATGAAGGAGTCGTACTTGAAGCGATTCAGATCGCGGTTGATTCCGATCTAAGCGCCGAACAACGGCACCTCCGCGTTCAACACACGTGCAGCCCGGTGACGTCTCCCGCGCCTTGATCCAGCAAGGAGGAGGGAGAGGTTGAGGAAGACAACTCCAGCAGCAGCACGACGGCGTGGTGGTGGTGGACCAGCGGCTCCGGCAGGGCTTCGCCAAGCTCAAACGGAGGAGGAGAGGTGTTGGAGAGGGGAAGAGCTGCGCCTTGGATGTGGTGCGGCTGCCCTCCCTCCTCCCCTCTATTCATAGGGTGAAGGGGGAAGGGGGTCGGCCCCTCTAGATGAGATCTAGAGGGGGGGCGGCGGCCAAGGGGAGGGGGCTTGCCCCCCAAGCCAGGGGGCGCCCCCTTTAGGGTCCCCCCCCCCAACCCTAGGCGCGTGGGCCCTAGGGGGTAGCGCCCAGCCCACTTATGGGCTGGTTCCCTTCCACATACAGCCCATAGGGCCCTTCGGGGCAGGTGGACCCTCCCGGTGGACCCCGGAACCCCTTCGATGGTCCCGGTACAATACCAGCAATCCCCCGAATACTTCCAGTGACCGTATGATGACTTCCCATATATAAATCTTCACCTCCGGACCATTCCAGAACTCCTCGTGACGTCCAGGATCTCATCCGGGACTCCGAAAAACATTCGGTAACCACATACAAACCTTCCCTATAACCCTAGCATCATTGAACCTTAAGTGTGTAGACCCTACGGGTTCGGGAATCATGCAGACATGACCGAGACAGCTCTCCGGCCAATAACAAACAGCGGGATCTGGATACCCATGTTGGCTCCCACATGTTCCACGATGATCTCATCGGATGAACCACGATGTCGAGGATTCAAGCAATCCCGTATACAATTCTCATTGTCAATCGATACGTTACTTGCCTGAGATTCGATCGTCGGTATGCCAATACCTCGTTCAATCTCGTTACCGGCAAGTCACTTTATTCGTTCCGTAATGCATGATCCCGTGACCAACTACTTAGTCACATTGAGCTCATTATGATGATGCATTACCGAGTGGGCCTAGAGATACCTCTCCGTCATACGGAGTGACAAATCCCAGTCTCGATTCGTGCCAACCCAGCAGACACTTTCGGAGATACCTGAAGTGCACCTTTATAGCCACCCAGTTACGTTGTGACGTTTGGTACACCCAAAGCATTCCTATGGTATCCGGGAGTTACACAATCTCATGGTCTAAGGAAATGGTACTTGACATTAGAAAAGCTTTAGCAAACGAACTACATGATCTTGTGCTATGCTTAGGATTGGGTCTTGTCCATCACATCATTCTCCTAATGATGTGATCCCGTTAACAATGACATCTAATGTCCATAGTCAGGAAACGATGACCATCTGTTGATCAACAAGCTAGTCAACTAGAGGCTCACTAGGGACATGTTGTGGTCTATGTATTCACACATGTATTACGGTTTCCGGTCAATACAATTATAGCGTGAACAATAGACAATTATCATGAACAAGGAAATATAATAACAACCATTTTATTATTGCCTCTAGGGCATATTTCCAACAGTCTCCCACTTGCACTGGAGTCAGTAATCTAGTTACATTATGATGAATCGAACACCCATACAGTTCTGGTGTTGATCATGTTTTGCTCGCGGAAGAGGTTTAGTCAACGGATCTGCGACATTCAGATCCGTATGCACTTTACAAATATCTATGTCTCCATCTTGAACATTTTCACGAATGGAGTTGAAGCGACGCTTGATGTGCCTGGTCTTCTTGTGAAACGTGGGCTCCTTTGCAAGGGCAATAGCTCCAGTGTTGTCACAGAAGAGAGTCATCGGGCCTGATGCATTGGGAATAACTCCTAGGTCGGTAATGAACTCCTTCATCCAGGTTGCTTCATGTGCTTCCTCCCAGGCTGTCATGTACTCCGCTTCACATGTAGATCCCGCCACTACGCTTTGCTTGCAACTGCACCAGCTTACTGCTCCACCATTCAAAATATACACGTATCCGGTTTGTGACTTGGAGTCATCCAGATCTGTGTTGAATCTAGCATCAACGTAACCCTTTATGACGAGCTCTTCGTCACCTCCATAAATGAGAAACATATCCTTAGTCCTTTTCAGGTACTTCAGGATATTCTTGACCGCTGTCCAGTGTTCCATGCGGGGATTACTTTGGTACCTCCCTACCAAACTAACGACAAGGTTTACATCAGGTCTGGTACACAACATGGCATACATAATAGACCCTATGGTTGAGGCATAGGGGATGACACTCATCTTTTCTCTATCTTCTGTCGTTGTCGGGCTTTGAGCTGAGCTCAATTTCACACCTTGCAATACAGGCAAGAACCCCTTCTTGGGCTGATCCATATTGAACTTCTTCAATATCTTATCAAGGTATGTGCTTTGTGAAAGACCTATGAGGCGTCTCGATCTATCTCTATAGGTCTTGATACCTAATATGTAAGCAGCTTATCCAAGGTCCTTCATTGAAAAACACTTAGGCCTTTATGCTTTCCAAAAGTTCTATATCATTTCCCATCAATAGTATGTCATCCACATATAATATGAGAAATTCTATAGAGCTCCCACTCACTTTCTTGTAAACGCAGGCTTCTCCATAAGTCTGCATAAACCCAAACGCTTTGATCATTTCATCAAAGCGAATGTTCCAACTCCGACATGCTTGCACCAGCCCATAGATGGAGCGCTAGAGCTTGCATACCTTGTTAGCATTATTAGGATTGACAAAACCTTCTGACTGCATCATATATAATTCTTCCTTAAGGAAGTCGTTAAGGAATGCCGTTTTGACGTCCATTTGCCATATCTCATAATCATAGAATGCGGCAATTGCTAACATGATTCGGACGGACTTCAGCTTCTCTACGGGTGATAAGGTCTCATCGTAGTCAACCCCTTGAACTTGTCGATAACCCTTAGCGACAAGCCGAGCTTTATAGATGGTAACATTACCATCCGTGTCCGTCTTCTTCTTAAAGATCCATTTATTTTCTATCGCTCGCCGATCATCGGGCAAGTCTGTTAAAGTCCATACTTTGTTTTCATACATGGATCCTATCTCGGATTGCATGGCTTCAAGCCATTAGTTGGAATCTGGGCCCGCCATCTCTTCTTCATAGTTCGAAGGTTCACCGTTGTCTAACAACATGATTTCCAGGACAGGGTTGCCATACCATTCTGGTGTGGAACGTGCCCTTGTAGACCTACGAAGTTCAGTAGCAACTTGATCCGAAGTACCTTGATCATCATCATTAACTTCCTCTCTAGTCGGTGCAGGCATCACAGAAATATCTTCCTGAGCTGCGCTACTTTCTGGTTCAAGATGAAGTACTTCATCAAGTTCTACTTTCCTCCCACTTACTTCTTTCAAGAGAAACTCTTTCTCCAGAAAGGACCCATTCTTGGCAACAAAGATCTTGCCTTCAGATCTGAGGTAGAAGGTATACCCAATGGTTTCCTTAGGGTATCCTATGAAGACACATTTTTCCGACTTGGGTTCGAGCTTTTCAGGTTGAAGCATCGCATCCCCAAACTTTAGAAATGACAACTTAGGTTTCTTCCCAAACCATAATTCATACGGTGTCGTCTCAACGAACACTACAAGAATCCTGTTAATACATGACGGAATCAATCCGTCACAGACCTTCACAAAACTGTCGTGGTAGGGCATGCATGACGGACTTAAAATCTGTCATGTATATCGCATCATAATTTAATCACTGTACACTCCATGACGGATCTTGTCTGTCATGGATGGAACTTAACGGACATGCTCATAACATCGTTAACTTGTCTTCCACGTCAACATGTGACATGGATCTGACATGGCGACCCACGTAATGCTCAGCTCATTTAAATTTTGGCCCACTAAATTTCAGCTAGATGTAAGAGTAGTGGCCCATATAGTAATCAAGCCAATTAGAATATAAGTGCATTAATTTCATCTAAGGCCCATTAATTTCAGTCCAGAAATTAGCTCATCTCTCATTTCTCTGCGTCCATTGAAACTTTAAGCCAATAAGTATTTTACAGAAAATACATGCTCATGTCACTAAAAAAGAAAATTACACAAACACAACCAAAAATACACCACTACAGGACCAAAAGAAAATACCCAAAAAACATTAAGTTTACAAGCATGTTTTGTAGAACACTATGCTATTGTACAGCCAACACCGCCCCCATCAATCCTCTTTTCTAGCCACAGATCCGGCCGTCCATACCGAAGTCGTCAAAACACGCCTTTGTTGCTGAAAATGCTCCCATAAATCAATAGCTGCTAGATGATGAAAATTTTGTCACTTCATAAAATATTATAGCAAGTAGGTAAACTAGAAGTGGCTTAGTACTCCCTCTGTAAAGAAATATAAGAGTGTTTAGATCACTACTACTTTAGTTATCTAAACGCTCTTATATTTCTTTATGGAGGGAGTACATGTTATTACGTTCTATATTTTTTCACTCCCAGGGTGAAGGAAATATGCCCTAAAGGCAATAATAAAGTTATTATTTATTTCCTTATATCATGATAAATGTTTATTATTCATGCTAGAATTGTATTAACCGGAAACATAATACATGTGTGAATACATAGACAAACAGAGTGTCACTAGTATGCCTCTACTTGACTAGCTCGTTAATCAAAGATGGTTATGTTTTCTAACCATGGACAAATAGTTGTTATTTGATTAACGGGATCACATCATTAGGTGAATGATCTGATTGACATGACCCATTCCATTAGCTTAGCACCCGATCGTTTAGTATGTTGCTATTGCTTTCTCCATGACTTATACATGTTCCTATGACTATGAGATTATGCAACTCACGTTTGCCGGAGGAACACTTTGTGTGCTACCAAATGTCACAACGTAACTGGGTGATTATAAAGGTGCTCTACAGGTGTCTCCAAAGGTACATGTTGGGTTGGCGTATTTCGAGATTAGGATTTGTCACTCCGATTGTCGGAGAGGTATCTCTGGGCCCTTTCGGTAATGCACATCACATAAGCCTTGCAAGCATTGCAACTAATGAGTTAGTTGTGAGATGATGTATTACGGAACGAGTAAAGAGACTTGCCGGTAACGAGATTGAACTAGGTATTGAGATACCGACGATTGAATCTCGGGCAAGTAACATACCGATGACAAAGGGAACAACGTATGTTGTTATGCGGTCTGACCGATAAAAGATCTTCGTAGAATATGTAGGAGCCAATATGAGCATCCAGGTTCCGCTATTGGTTATTGACCGGAGACATGTCCCGGTCATGTCTACATTGTTCTCGAACCCGTAGGGTCCGCACGCTTAAGGTTTCGATGATAGTTATATTATGAGTTTATGCATTTTGATGTACCAAAGTTTGTTCGGAGTCCCGGATGTGATCACGGACATGACGAGGAGTCTCGAAATGGTCGAGACATAAAGATTGATATATTGGAAGCCTATATTTGGATATCGGAAGTGTTCCGGGTGAAATTGGGATTTTACCGGAGTACCGGGAGGTTACCGGAACCCCCCGGGAGGTATATGGGCCTTAGTGGGCTTTAGTGGAAGAGAGGAGAGGTGGCCAGGGCTGGGCTGCGCGCCCCTCCCCCCTTAGTCCGAATAGGACAAGGAGAGGGGGTCGGCGCCCCCCCTTCCTTCTCTCTCTCCTCTTTCCCCCCTTCCCGAATCCTATTCCAACTAGGAAAGGGGGGGAATCCTACTCCCAGAGGGAGTAGGACTCCTCCTGGCGCCCTCCTCCTGGCCGGCTGCACCCCCCCTTGATCCTTTATATACGGAGGCAGAGGGCACCCCTAGACACACAAGTTGATCCACGTGATCATATTCTTAGCCGTGTGCGGTGCCCCCTTCCACCATAGTCCTCGATAATATTGTAGCGGTGCTTAGGCGAAGCCCTGCAACGGTAGTACATCAAGATCGTCACCACGCCGTCGTGCTGACGGAACTCTTCCCCGACACTTTGCTGGATCGGAGTCTGGGGATCGTCATCGAGCTAAACGTGTGCTAGAACTCGGAGGTGCCGTAGTTTCGGTGCTTGATCGGTCGGGCCGTGAAGACGTACGACTACATCAACCACATTGCGCTAACGCTTCCGTTGTCGATCTACAAGGGTACGTAGATCACACTCCCCCCTCTCGTTGCTATGCATCACCATGATCTTGCATGTGCGTAGGATTTTTTTTGAAATTACTACGATACCCAACAGTGGCATCCGAGCCTAGGTTTTATATGTTGATGTTATATGCACGAGTAGAACACAAGTGAGTTGTGGGCGATATAAGTCATACTGCTTACCAGCATGTCATACTTTGGTTCGGCGGTATTGTTGGACGAAGCGGCCCAGACCGACATTACGCGTACGCTTACGCGAGACCGGTTCTCCCGACGTGCTTTGCACAAAGGTGGCTAGTGGGTGACAGTTTCTACAACTTTAGTTGAACCGAGTGTGGCTACGCTCGGTCCTTGCGAAGGTTAAAACAGCACCAACTTGACAAACTATCGTTGTGGTTTTGATGCGTAGGTAAGATTAGTTCTTGCTTAAAGCCCGTAGCAGCCACGTAAAACTTGCAACAACAAAGTAGAGGACGTCTAACTTGTTTTTGCAGGGCATGTTGTGATGTGATATGGTCAAGACATGATGCTAAATTTTATTGTATGAGATGATCATGTTTTGTAACCGACTTATCGGCAACTGGCAGGAGCCATATGGTTGTCGCTTTATTGTATGCAATGCAATCGCGCTGTAATGCTTTACTTTATCACTAAGCGGTAGCGATAGTCGTGGAAGCATAAGATTGGTGAGACGGCAACGATGCTACGATGGAGATCAAGGTGTCGCGCTGGTGACGATGGTGAGCACGATGGTGCTTCGAAGATGAAGATCACAAGCACAAGATGATGATGGCCATATCATATCACTTATATTGATTGCATGTGATGTTTATCTTTTATGCATCTTATCTTGCTTTGATTGACGGTAGCATTATAAGATGATCTCTCACTAATTGTCAAGAAGTGTTCTCCCTGAGTATGCACCGTTGCGAAAGTTCTTCATGCTGAGACACCACGTGATGATCGGGTGTGATAGGCTCTACGTTCAAATACAACGGGTGCAAAACAGTTGCACACGCGGAATACTCAGGTTATACCTGACGAGCCAAGCATATACAGATATGGCCTCGGAACATGGAGACCGAAAGGTCGAGCGTGAATCATATAGTAGATATGATCAACATAGTGATGTTCACTAATGAAACTACTCCATCTCACGTGATGATCGGACATGGTTTAGTTGATTTGGATCACGTAATCACTTAGAGGATTAGAGGGATGTCTATCTAAGTGGGAGTTCTTTAAATAATATGATTAATTGAACCTAAATTTATCATGAACTTAGTACCTGATAGTATCTTGCTTATTTATGTTTGATGTAGATAGATGGCCCGTGCTGTTGTTCCGTTGAATTTTAATGCGTTCCTTGAGAAAGCTAAGTTGAAAGATGATGGTAGCAATTACACGGACTGGGTCCGTAACTTGAGGATTATCCTCATTGCTGCACAGAAGAATTACGTCCTGGAAGCACCGCTGGGTGCCAGGCCTGCTGCTAGAGCAACACCAGATGTTATGAACGTCTGGCAGAGCAAAGCTGACGACTACTCGATAGTCCAGTGTGCCATGCTTTACGGCTTAGAATCGGGACTTCAACGACGTTTTGAACGTCATGGAGCATATGAGATGTTCCAGGAGTTGAAGTTAATATTTCAAGCAAATGCCCGGATTGAGAGATATGAAGTCTCCAATAAGTTCTATAGCTGCAAGATGGAGGAGAACAGTTCTGTCAGTGAGCATATACTCAAAATGTCTGGGTATAATAATCACTTGATTCAATTGGGAGTTAATCTTCCAGATGATTGCGTCATTGACAGAATTCTCCAATCACTGCCACCAAGCTACAAGAGCTTCGTGATGAACTATAATATGTAAGGGATGAATAAGACTATTCCCGAGCTCTTCGCAATGCTGAAAGCTGCGGAGGTAGAAATCAAGAAGAAGCATCAAGTGTTGATGGTCAACAAGACCACTAGTTTCAAGAAAAAGGGCAAAGGGAAGAAGAAGGGGAACTTCAAAAAGAACAACAAGCAAGTTGCTGCTCAAGAGAAGAAACCCAAACCTGGACCTAAGCCTGAAATTGAGTGCTTCTACTGCAAGTAGACTGGTCACTGGAAGCGGAACTGCCTCAAATATTTGGCGGATAAGAAGGATGGCAAGGTGAACAAAGGTATATGTGATATACATGTTATTGATGTGTACCTTACTAATGCTCGCAGTGGCACCTGGGTATTTGATACTGGTTCTGTTGCTAATATTTGCAACTCAAAACAGGGACTACGGATTAAGCAAAGATTGGCTAAGGACGAGGTGACGATGCGCGTGGGAAATGGTTCCAAAGTCGATGTGATCGCAGTCATCACGCTACCTCTACATCTACCTTTGGGATTAATATTAGACCTAAGTAATTGTTATTTGGTGTCAGCGTTAAGCATGAACATTATATCTGGATCTTGTTTGATGCGAGACGGTTATTCATTTAAATCAGAGAATAATGGTTGTTCTATTTACATGAGTAATATCTTTTATGGTCATGCACCCTTAAAGAGTGGTCTATTCTTATTAAATCTCGATAGTAGTGACACACATATTCGTAGTGTTGAAACCAAAAGATGCAGAGTTGATAATGATAGTGCAACTTATTTGTGGCACTGCCGTTTAGGTCATATCGGTATAAAGCGCATGAAGAAACTCCATAATGATGGGCTTTTGGAACCACTTGATTATGAATCACTTGGTACTTGCGAACCGTGCCTTATGGGTAAGATGACAAAAACACCATTCTCTGGTACTATGGAGAGAGCAACAGATTTGTTGGAAATCATACACATAGATGTATGTGGTCCGATGAATGTTGAGGCTCGTGGCGGATATCGTTATTTTCTCACCTTCACAGATGACTTAAGCAGATATGGGTATATCTACTTAATGAAACACAAGTCTGAGACGTTTGAAAGGTTCAAAGAATTTCAGAGTGAGGTTGAAAATCATCGTAACAAGAAAATAAAATTCCTACGATCTGATCGTGGAGGAGTATATTTGAGTTACGAGTTTGGTGTACATTTGAAACAATGTGGAATATTTAACTCACGCCACCCGGAACACCACAGCGTAATGGTGTGTCCGAACGTCGTTATCGTACTTTACTAGATATGGTGCAATCTATGATGTCTCTTACTGATTTACCGCTATCGTTTTGGGGATATGCTCTAGAGACGGCCGCATTCACGTGTAGGATCTAGAAGTAGATGTGTCTAGAGGGGGGTGATTAGACACTTAATGCTAAAGTTGTGATTTTTAAGCTTTTTCGGTTTAAGTGGAGTTTAGGCACAATTTCAACACACACAATACATATCAAGCAAACATGCAAAGAGTATATGAGCAGCGGAATGTAAAGCATGCAACTTGTAAGAATGTAAAGGGAAGGGTTTGGAGAAATCAAACGCAATTGAAGACACGGATGTTTTTCCCGTGGTTCGGATAGGTGGTGCTATCCTACATCCACGTTGATGGAGACTTAAACCCACAAAGGGTAACGGTTGCGAGAGTCCACACAGGGCTCCACCCACGAAGGGTAACAGTTGCGCGAGTCCACACAGGGCTCCACCCACGAAGGGTCCACGAAGAAGCAACCACCCACAAAGGGTCCACAAAGAAGCAACCTTGTCTATCCCACCATGGCCATCGCCCACACAAGACTTGCCTCACTAGCGGTAGATCTTCACGAAGTAGGCGATCTCCTTGCCCTTACAAACTCCTTGGTTCAACTCCACAATCTTGTCGGAGGCTCCCAAGTGACACCTAGCCAATCTAGGAGACACCACTCTCCAAGAAGTAACAAATGGTGTGTAGGTAATGAACTCCTTGCTCTTGTGCTTCAAATGATAGTCTCCCCAACACTCAACTCTCTCTCATAGGATTTGGATTTTTTGGAAAGAAGATTTGAGTGGAAAGCAACTTGGGGAAGGCTAGAGATCAAGATTCATATGGTATGAATGGAATATCTTGGTCTCAACACATGAGTAGGTGGTTCTCTCTCAGAACATATGAGTTGGAATGGTGTATGCGTTCTGATAGCTCTCTCATCGAATGAAGAGGAGGTGGAGGGGTATATATAGCCTCCACACAAAATCCAACCGTTACACACAGTTTTCCAATCTCGGTGGGACCGAATCAACAAACTCGGTCGGACCGAAAAGGTAAACCTAGTGACCGTTAGAGATTTCGGTGGGACCGACTGGATCAACTCGGTGGGACCGATGTGCTAGGGTTAGGGTAAATCCAAAACTCGGTTTGATCGATTACTCAAACTCGGTGGGACCGATTTGGGTAATAAGTGAAACTGAGATTTGGCCAAGCAAACTCGGTGGAACCGATTGCATATCTCGGTGGGACCGAGAATATTGCAATGGGTAACAGAGAGTTTGCAAGCCCATCTCGGTGAGACCGAGATCCCATCGGTGAGACCGAACTGATTAGGGTTTGGCAATGGCTTATGACAAGTGAAACTTAGTGGCGTCGGATAGGAAGAATCGGTAGGACCGAGTTTGGCTTAGGGTTTAGGTCATATGTGGATATGGGAAAGTAGTTGAGGGTTTTGGAGCATATCACTAAGCACATGAAGCAAGAGGCTCATTAAGCAACACCTCATCCCTTCTTGATAGTATTGGCTTTTCCTAAAGACTCAATGTGATCTTGGATCACTAAAATATAAAATGAAGAGTCTTGAGCTTTTGAGCTTGAGCCAATCCTTTGTCCTTAGCATTTTGAGGGTTCCACTTTCACATCCATGCCACTCCATCGTTGAACTTATCTGAAACATGCTAGATAGAAATGTTAGTCCAACAAGAGATATGTTGTCATCAATTATCAAAACCACCTAGGGAGCACTTGTGCTTTCAATCTCCCCCTTTTTGGTAATTGATGGCAACATACATCAAAGCTTTAGATAAGGATGTAAAGAACAGCAAGTAAAGCTTTGGAAGGACATGTAACAAGCATAGGCTCCCCCTACTTGTATGCACTCATGTAAATATGAAATATAGAGACATGTGAGAGCATAGCCATGACAGAGTAGGCAATGTGTTACATGCATCTTGGCCATATGCATCAGAGCAAAAGATTATCAAGGAAAATACCTTCATGCTCATGAGTCCTTGCAAACAGTATGTACATAAGCAAGAACTCCTCATACTCATGATTTTGATGCATATACTTACCTTGTGGTCTTGAGTTGGCTTAGGATGGAATGAACCTGCACAAACAAGGTTAGATAACACAGGTACATCCACTAGCCAGAGCAAACAAAAGAAACCACAAGAATACCAAGACTGGGATGACATGTAGAGAGTGAGTACAAGGTACCACATTGAATTCAACATGTCCCCAAGAATAAAGATATGCAATGAATTTGACTGATTTCTTTCCCTTAGGTGTATTGCTCCCCCTGAATCTTACATGGGATATTGGGAGAAGATAGGGAACAGAAAATCAGAGCTGAAAGATATGAATAGAACTTAATTCAAAGGAGTTCATATGAACATGTCTTTCCCCCAAAAAGACATGTGGCATCTCTCCTCTTGAACATCAAGCATCTGGGATCCTTGAGTATTCTCTCCCCTTGGAGATTTCTTTCTCCCCCTTAATATATGGGATCCTTGAGTATTTTCTCCCCCTTAGTACTTTCTCCTTTGTAGGTGATAAGCTTTTGATGTGATCTTTCTCTCCCCGATGATAAGCTTTGATGTGATCTCTCTCTCCCCCTTTGACATCAATTTCCAAGAAGGTTTTTTCCTGGAATCCTCGAACAGGTTTGGTCCTTGAGATTCAGCACAAAGCAGTGAATAAACCTGTGATGCTTGTAGAGGACAAGATTCATTGAGTGGAGCTGGATCAGAAGAAATATAGAATATGTGACAAACTGTTTTTCCTGTTGCGAAATCGGTGGCACCGAGTGGCATGCTTCGGTAGTACCGGAGGGATTCGGTTGGACCGAAAATGACAATTCGGTGAAACCGAGTTCATCACAGAGAAAAACACTTGTCACCTCAGCTCACTAGTCAAGTAAGATCTCTCACAGATTTGCAATGAATTAGCTGAAAGATTTGCAAGGAATTTGATGCAGAAATATGCAGAACAAAAATCAAAAAGAAAAGAGTGAAAGTTTCTAGATGAAGTTTTTTTTTGTTTGAAAAAAGAAAGAAAAAAATATGCAAGGGACAAATGCAATAACTCAGAAAAGAACACAAGAGAACTTCATCTAGAATTGGGCGGTGACGTAGTCACCTATGTTAGAGTATATTGACTTAGGAGTCAAGTGAGGACACTTGATCATAGGTCATACTCATCGTTTAAGCTCACAATGGGGTTACCATTTTTCGTTTAAGCATCTTGATGTATTCTCATCTTGTTGAGTTGCTTTGACTCATGTCTTGGAGTAAAGCTTCTCTAAGATGGAATAACATACCTTGGGTGGTGGTGTGGTTCTTGCTCATGTAGTTGAACTTGTGTGGGTGCTCAAGGTTGATGTAGCTCATCAAGAGTTGGGAGCACCACTTGGAGTTTGAGTTCATCTACCTACATGGGTTAGTTCTTTGCAAGGAAGAGCACTTGTGTATCCAAAAATGACAATCATGAAGCTCAATCATAGAATTTGTCAAAGGATATGTTTGAATGGTTTTGTGCTTCCTTGTCTTCAACCACCATTGTGTAGAGTCTTGGTGATGTAGAGATTGCTCAAGATGTGAGTGAGTCGCAATCTCATGGAATTAGATTCAACCAAGCACCTACATGGGTTAGACAACATGCAAGGTACAAATATATCCAGGACATAAGATAGTTATCATAAGAGATATATCATGGATTAGTCATAAGCTCATGTCTTGCATGTATCCAATGGAGTTTCTACTCCAAGTTCGAAGCATCAATGATGTTCAATTCACCTCTCAACCTGCAAAACACTTTCTCATCAAGTGGTTTAGTAAATATATCCGCTAATTGTTTATCGGTGCGAACGTGCTTAAGATTAATGTCACCCTTAGCAACATGATCTCGAATGAAATGATGATGAACTTCAATATGCTTAGTTCGAGAATGTTGTACATGATTATGACCAATTTTGATAGCACTTTCATTGTCACAAAGCAGTGGAACATGTTTCACATAAATCCCATAATCTTTAAGAGTTTGGGTCATCCAAAGTAATTGAGCACAACATGAACCAGTGGTAATGTATTCCGCTTCGGCGGTGGATAAGGATACCGAGTTTTGTTTCTTGGAAGACCAAGACACAAGAGATCTACCAAGAAATTGACAAGTACCCGAAGTAGACTTTCTATCAACCTTGTCTCCGGCATAAGCCGAGTCAGAATAGCCAACAAGATCAAAAGAAGACCTCTTAGGATACCAAATGCCAAAATTTGGTGTATGGATTAAATATCTCACTATCCTTTTCACAGCCTTAAGATGACAATCTTTAGGAGCAGTTTGATATCGTGCACACATGCACACACTTAGCATAATATCAGGACGTGAAGCACATAGGTATAACAATGAACCAATCATAGAGCGATAAACCTTTTGATCAACCGGTTCACCATCTTTGGTTAAATCATTATGTCCACTAGTAGGCATGGGTGTATACCTTTGCATTCTTGCATATTGAACTTCTTGAATAAGTCCTTGGTGTACTTTGTTTGAGAGACAAATGTACCTTCCTTAGTTTGCTTGATTTGCAACCCGAGAAAGAATTTGAGTTCACTCATCATAGACATCTCAAACTTCTCTGACATTAGCTTTCCAAACTTTTCACTAAAGAGAGGGTTAGTTGAACCAAATATGATATCATCAACATAAATTTGGCATACAAATAGTTCTCCATTAACCCTTTTAGTAAAAAGAGTAGAATCAATTTTACCAATTTCAAAACCACTTGTAGTAAGGAACTTGGTCAAGCATTTATACCATGCTCTAGGAGCTTGTTTAAGACCATAAAGAGCTTTGTGAAGTTTGTAAACATGATTTGGTTTCTTAGGGTTGATAAAGCCGGGAGGTTGTTTGACATAAACTTCCTCCTCTATTTCACCATTTAGAAAAGCACTTTTAATGTCCATTTGGTACAAGGTGATATTATGGTGATTAGCATAGGCAAGTAAGATGCGAATGGACTCAAGTCTAGCAACGGGAGCATATGTCTCACCATAGTCCATACCTTCGACTTGTGTGTACCCTTGGGCGACGAGACGTGTTTTGTTGCGAACCACTTGTCCATCTTCATCTTGCTTGTTGCGAAACACCCATTTGGTACCAATGATGTTGTGGTTGTTGTCGGGCTTCTCGACCAATGTCCAAAGTTGGTTTCTCTCAAAATTATGTAGCTCTTCATGCATAGCGTTTATCCAATCCGGATCTTCCAATGCTTCTTCAACCTTCATAGGTTCAATGCTAGAGATGAATGAATAGTTTTCACAAAAGTTAGCTAAACGAGTTTTTGAGCGAGTGATTCTCCCGGTTTGTATATCATTGAGGATTTGCTCGACGGGATGATCTTTGGCAATTCTTGCTCGAACTCGTGAGAGCTTTTGCTTGGGTCTTCGTTGAACATCTTCTTCATCTTGTTCTTCTTCTTGGCCTTCTTCATTGTTGACGTCGTCGTTCTCTTGTCGTGGTGGAGGAGGAGGTTGTTGATGTTCGTCTTGACGTATTTCCTCGTTTTCTTCATCTTGGTGTGTCCCACTTGTGGATGCTTCCGTGTCGATTCTTGGTTCACCTTGTCGTGAAGTAGAAGCTTCCACTTGGACGGATGAAGTACTCTCCTTCACCTCCGTTGGACGAATTTTGCTAATGGACAAGTCTTGAATTGCTTCTGAAGGGTCTTTGTCTCCTACATCAATTGGCAATTGCTCTACTTGTGAGCCATTAGATTCATCAAACTTCACATCTACCGTCTCTTCAACCTTTCGGGTGAAATTGTTGTAGACATGGTAAGTGTGAGAGTTTGAGCCATAACCAAGTAGAAAACCTTCATGAGATTTAGGAGCAAACTTTGAACGACGATGCTTATCAAGAATGTAGCACTTTGAGCCGAATACTCGAAAATATCCAACTTGGGGTTTGTTACCGGTGAGAAGCTCGTATGCTGTCTTGCCGAGTAGCTTGTGAAGATATAAGCGATTTGTTGCGTGACAAGCTGTCTCAACTGCTTCTGCCCAAAAGTGCTTTGGCGTCTTGTGTTCATCAAGCATCGTTCTTGCCATTTCGATGAGCGTCCGGTTCTTCCTCTCAACAACTCCATTTTGTTGAGGTGTGTACGTAGCCGAGAACTTGTGTGAAATCCCTTCTTCGTCAAGAAAGGTGTCCACATTTGTGTTCTTGAACTCCGTTCCGTTGTCACTCCGAACCTTCTTGATCTTCACATCAAACTGATTTTGGGCCTTCCTAGCGAAGTTTCTGAAGATCTTCTGGACCTGCGACTTGTCATTAAGAAAGAACACCCACGTAAATCTTGAAAAATCATCTACTATAACTAGACCAAAAGAATTTCCTCTGAGACTCTTGTAGGCGTTGGGACCAAAAAGATCCATGTGAAGTAGCTCGAGTGGCCTCCTTGTGGTCATGATGTTCTTCACGGGATGTCTTCCTCCAACCTGTTTACCTGCTTGATAAGCACTGCAAAGTCTATCCTTATCAAATATGACATCGTTGACTCCAAGGATATGATTTCCTTTAATAAGCTTGTCAAGGTTTCTCATGCCAACATGACCTAGTCGTCTATGCCACAACCAACCTTTTGAGGATTTAGCAACAAAGCAAGTTTTAGGTTGTGCCTTTTTAGAGAAATCGACAATGTAAAGATCACCTCTACGCATACCCGTAAAGACCATTTTATGATTGTCTCGACAAAATACTTGGCAATCTACCTCAGTAAATAGGACATTCAAACCAAAATCAGCAAGTCTAGATACTGAAAGTAAGTTGTAGCCAAGAGATTCAATGAGCATGACATTTTGAATGGAACTATCATGTGAGATGGCCACCTTACCAAGGCCAACCACTTTACCCTTTGAATTATCACCAAAGGTGACATATTTTCGAGGGCCGTCATTTTCAGCAAGCTCACGAAACATCTCTTCATCTCCGGTCATATGATCAGTACATCCACTATCAAGAACCCATTCCTTTCCTCCTGATTCATATCCCTGAAGATTTGCCATAAGACCAAAATGTCTCATTGCATTATCAAGATCGAAGTCACTATCATCATCATCATAATATTCATGTTCATCATGATCTTGTGACTCATCATTTCCTAGAGAGGGTAATTCATTAGATAAATGATCATCAAAGTGATCACTTTTATGAATTCTTATAGCTTTGAATATGATATCATTAATGATTCCAACATCTCCTTTAGCATGCTTAAGATTGGTAAGTTCAAATAGACATTACCAAAACTAGGATCACTAGAGTTCATCTTACTCAAGGCAATAGATTTATGGAGAATTTCATCCAAAGTTTTCAAGGAATGATCGGGAAATCGTTCCTCAAGAAATTTCCATATAGTATAGGCACAATTTTGAGTAGGCAAACTAGCAATCAAATTTTTGGGCAATCCTCTAATGATGAGCTCAATAGTTCTAAGATTGCGAATCATGTCAATATCTTCATCTAGGGTAGGATGCAAAGGATCAATATGAGATGCACTAGGGCTAGCAATATACTTGTTCAAATGATATTGATTGAAGATTACAAGCATCTCATTTTTCCACTCATGAAAATACTCTCCATCAAGAATAGGCACTCTATGTCTAAGACTCCCTAGTGTAGACACATCCATCTTCCTCCAATGGTGATTAAACCAAGGCAATGGAGACCAAAGCTCTGATACCACTTGTAGGATCTAGAAGTAGATGTGTCTAGAGGGGGGTGATTAGACACTTAATGCTAAAGTTGCGATTTTTAAGCTTTTTCGGTTTAAGTGGAGTTTAGGCACAATTTCAACACACACAATACATATCAAGCAAGCATGCAAAGAGTATATGAGTAGCGGAATGTAAAGCATTCAACTTGCAAGAATGTAAAGGGAAGGGTTTGGAGAAATCAAATGCAATTGAAGACACGGATGTTTTTCCCGTGGTTCGGATAGGTGGTGCTATCCTACATCCACGTTGATGGAGACTTCAACCCACAAAGGGTAATGGTTGCGAGAGTCCACACAGGGCTCCACCCACGAAGGGTAACGGTTGCGCAAGTCCACACAGGGCTCCACCCACGAAGGGTCCACGAAGAAGCAACCACCCACAAAGGGTCCACGAAGAAGCAACCTTGTCTATCCCACCATGGCCATCGCCCACACAGGACTTGCCTCACTAGCGGTAGATCTTCATGAAGTAGGTGATCTCCTTGCCCTTACAAACTCCTTGGTTCAACTCCACAATCTTGTCGGAGGCTCCCAAGTGACACCTAGCCAATCTAGGAGACACCACTCTCCAAGAAGTAACAAATGGTGTGTAGGTAATGAACTCCTTGCTCTTGTGCTTCAAATGATAGTCTCCCCAACACTCAACCTCTCTCATAGGATTTGGATTTTGTGGAAAGAAGATTTGAGTGGAAAGCAACTTGGGGAAGGCTAGAGATCAAGATTCATATGGTAAGAATGGAATATCTTGGTCTCAACACATGAGTAGGTGGTTCTCTCTCAGAACATATGATTTGGAATGGTGTATGCGTTCTGATAGATCTCTCATCGAATGAAGAGGAGGTGGAGGGGTATATATAGCCTCCACACAAAATCCAACCGTTACACACAGTTTTCCAATCTCGGTGGGACCGAATCAACAAACTCGGTCGGACCAAAAAGGTAAACCTAGTGACCGTTAGATATTTCGGTGGGACCGACTGGATCAACTCGGTGGGACCGATGTGCTAGGGTTAGGGTAAATCCAAAACTCGGTTTGACCGATTACTCAAACTTGGTGGGACCGATTTGGGTAATAAGTGAAACTGAGATTTGGCCAAGCAAACTCGGTGGAACCGATTGCATATCTCGGTGGGACCGAGAATATTGCAATGGGTAACAGAGAGTTTGCAAGCCCATCTCGGTGAGACCGAGATCCCATCGGTGAGACCGAACTAATTAGGGTTTGGCAGTGGCTTATGACAAGTGAAACTCGGTGGCGCCGGATAGGAAGAATCGGTAGGACCGAGTTTGGCTTAGGGTTTAGGTCATATGTGGATATGGGAAAGTAGTTGAGGGTTTTGGAGCATATCACTAAGAACATGAAGCAAGAGGCTCATTAAGCAACACCTCATCCCTTCTTGATAGTATTGGCTTTTCCTAAAGACTCAATGTGATCTTGGATCACTAAAATATAAAATGAAGAGTCTTGAGCTTTTGAGCTTGAGCCAATCCTTTGTCCTTAGCATTTTGAGGGTTCCACTTTCACATCCATGCCACTCCATCGTTGAACTTATCTGAAACATGCTAGATAGAAATGTTAGTCCAACAAGAGATATGTTGTCATCAATTATCAAAACCACCTAGGGAGCACTTGTGCTTTCATCACATTAAATAGGGCACCATCAAAATCCGTTGAGACAACGCCTTATGAACTGTGGTTTGGCAAGAAACCAAAGTTGTCATTTCTGAAAGTTTGGGGCTGCGATGCTTATGTGAAAAAGCTTCAACCTGATAAGCTCGAACCCAAATCGGAAAAATGTGTCTTCATAGGATATCCAAAGGAAACTATTGGATACACCTTCTATCACAGATCCGAAGGCAAGACTTTTGTTGCTAAATTCGGAAACTTTCTAGAGAAGGAGTTTCTCTCGAAAGAAGTGAGTGGGAGGAAAGTAGAACTTGACGAGGTAACTATACCTACTCCCTTATTGGAAAGTAGTACATCACAGAAACCTGTTTCTGTGACACCTACACCAATTAGTGAGGAAGCTAATGATAATGATCATGAAACTTCAGAACAAGATACTACTGAACCTCGTAGATCAACCAGAGTGAGATCCGCGCCAGAGTGGTACGGTAATCCTGTTCTGGAAGTCATGCTACTAGATCATGATGAACCTACGAACTATGAAGAAGCGATGGTGAGCCCAGATTCCGCAAAATGGCTTGAAGCCATGAAATCTGAGATGGGATCCATGTATGAGAACAAAGTATGGACTTTGGTTGACTTGCCCAATGATCGGCAAGCAATTGAGAATAAATGGATCTTCAAGAATAAGACTGACGCTGACGGTAATATTACTGTCTATAAAGCTTGACTTGTCGCAAAAGGTTTTCGGCAAGTTCAAAGGATTGACTACGATGAGACCTTCTCACCCGTAGCGATGCTTAAGTCTGTCCGAATCATGTTAGCAATTGCCGCATTTTATGATTATGAAATTTGGCAGATGGATGTCAAATCTGCATTCCTGAATGGATTTCTGGAAGAAGAGTTGTATATGATGCAACCAGAAGGTTTTGTCGATCCAAAGAGAGCTAACAAAGTGTGCAAGCTCCAGCGATCCATTTATGGATTGGTGCAAGCCTCTCGGAGTTGGAATAAACGCTTTGATAGTGTGATCAAAGCATTTGGTTTTATAGAGACTTTTGGAGAAGCCTGTATTTACAAGAAAGTGAGTGGGAGCTCTATAGCATTTCTGATATTATATGTGGATGACATATTACTAATTGGAAATGATATAGAATTTCTGGATAGCATAAAGGGATACTTGAATAAGAGTTTTTCAATGAAAGACCTCGGTGAAGCTGCTTACATATTAGGCATTAAGATCTATAGAGATAGATCGAGACGCTTAATTGGACTTTCACAAAGCACATACCTTGACAAAGTTTTGAAGGAGTTCAAAATGGATCAAGCAAAGAAAGGGTTCTTGCCTGTGTTACAAGGTGTGAAGTTGAGTCAGACTCAATGCCCGACCACTGCAGAAGATAGAGAGAAAATGAAAGATGTTCCCTATGCTTCAGCCATAGGCTCTATCATGTATGCAATGCTGTGTACCAGACCTGATGTGTGCCTTGCTATAAGTCTAGCAGGGAGGTACCAAAGTAATCCAGGAGTGGATCACTGGATAGCGGTCAAGAACATCCTAAAATACCTGAAAAGGACTAAGGATATGTTTCTCATTTATGGAGGTGACAAAGAGCTAATCATAAATGGTTACGTTGATGCGAGCTTTGACACTGATCCGGACGATTCTAAATCGCAAACTGGATACGTGTTTACATTAAACGGTGGAGCTGTCAGTTGGTGCAGTTCTAAACAAAGCGTCGTGGCGGGATCTACATGTGAAGCGGAATACATAGCTGCTTCGGAAGCAGCAAATGAAGGAGTCTGGATGAAGGAGTTCATATCCGATCTAGGTGTCATACCTAGTGCATCGGGTCCAATGAAAATCTTTTGTGACAATACTGGTGCAATTGCCTTGGCAAAGGAATCCAGATTTCACAAGAGAACCAAGCACATCAAGAGACGCTTCAATTCCATCCGTGATCTAGTCCAGGTGGGAGACATAGAGATTTGCAAGATACATACGGATCTGAATGTAGCAGACCCGTTGACTAAGCCTCTTCCACGAGCAAAACATGATCAGCACCAAGGCTCCATGGGTGTTAGAATCATTACTGTGTAATCTAGATTATTAACTCTAGTGCAAGTGGGAGACTGAAGGAAATATGCCCTAGAGGCAATAATAAAGTTATTATTTATTTCCTTATATCATGATAAATGTTTATTATTCATGCTAGAATTGTATTAACCGGAAACATAATACATGTGTGAATACATAGACAAACAGAGTGTCACTAGTATGCCTCTACTTGACTAGCTCGTTAATCAAAGATGGTTATGTTTCCTAACCATGGACAAATAGTTGTTATTTTATTAACGGGATCACATCATTAGGTGAATGATCTAATTGACATGATCCATTCCATTAGCTTAGCACCCGATCGTTTAGTATGTTGCTATTGCTTTCTTCATGACTTATACATGTTCCTATGACTATGAGATTATGCAACTCCCGTTTGCCGGAGGAACACTTTGTGTGCTACCAAACGTCACAACGTAACTGGGTGATTATAAAGGTGCTCTACAGGTGTCTCCAAAGGTACATGTTGGGTTGGCGTATTTCGAGATTAGGATTTGTCACTCCGATTGTCGGAGAGGTATCTCTGGGCCCTCTCGGTAATGCACATCACATAAGCATTGCAACTAGTGAGTTAGTTGTGAGATGATGTATTACAGAACGAGTAAAGAGACTTGCCGGTAACGAGATTGAACTAGGTATTGAGATACCGACGATCGAATCTCGGGCAAGTAACATACCGATGACAAAGGGAACAACGTATGTTGTTATGCGGTCTGACCGATAAAAGATCTTCGTAGAATATGTAGGAGCCAATATGAACATCCAGGTTCCGCTATTGGTTATTGACCGGAGACATGTCTCGGTCATGTCTACATTGTTCTCGAACCCGTAGGGTCCGCACGCTTAAGGTTTCGATGGCAGTTATATTATGAGTTTATGCATTTTGATGTACCGAAGTTTGTTCGGAGTCCTGGATGTGATCATGGACATGACGAGGAGTCTTGAAATGGTCGAGACATAAAGATTGATATATTGGAAGCCTATATTTGGATATCGGAAGTGTTTCGGGTGAAATCGGGATTTTACCGGAGTACCGGGAGGTTACCGGAACCCCCCGGGAGGTATATGGGCCTTAGTGGGTTTAGTGGAAGAGAGGAGAGGTGGCCAGGGCTGGGCCGCGCGCCCCTCCCCCTTAGTCCGAATAGGACAAGGAGAGGGGGCCTGCGCCCCCCTTCCTTCTCTCTCTCCTCTTTCCCCCCTTCCCGAATCCTATTCCAAGTAGGAAAGGGGGGGGAATCCTACTCCCAGAGGGAGTAGGACTCCTCCTGGTGCCCTCCTCCTGGCCGGCCGCACCCCCCCTTGATCCTTTATATACGGAGGCAGAGGGCACCCCTAGACACACAAGTTGATCCACGTGATCATATTCTTAACCGTGTGCGGTGCCCCCTTCCACCATAGTCCTCGATAATATTGTAGCGGTGCTTAGGCGAAGCCCTGCAATGGTAGTACATCAAGATCGTCACCACGCCGTCGTGCTGACGGAACTCTTCCCCGACACTTTGCTGGATCGGAGTCCGGGGATCGTCATCGAGCTAAACGTGTGCTAGAACTCGGAGGTGCCGTAGTTTCGGTGCTTGATCGGTCGGGCCGTGAAGACGTACGACTACATCAACCACATTGCGCTAACGCTTCTGTTGTCGATCTACAAGGGTACGTAGATCACACTCCCCCCTCTCGTTGCTATGCATCACCATGATCTTGCATGTGCGTAGGAAATTTTTTGATACGATACCCAACACAGGGTGCATAGTGCAACAAATTTAATTAAACGTGTGAAAAGAAATAACAAGTGGCAACAAGTAGCATGGGACCTAATCATACACATAGTTACAACACTACAGATTTGTATATATGAATAGATTGTAGAAATAAGAGACTTAGAACAAACATAAAAAGATTAATTACATGTCAAAAATTCTTAAATCCTGCAATGCCTATAAAAGAGAATAACGAAGTATGTACTATAAAACAAGAATAAACATTGGGTTGCTTAAAATTAATCCAAAGGAATGTGTGTGAACTGAAATGTAATCAAGTTGACCTATAAGTGACAAAGCAACAAAATACACATCACAGAACTCCCAAGTACTGCAGCAGTAGAGGACATAAATCAGCCAAAAAAATGGCATGACTATGAAACAATATCCACCACGCAGACACATGAAACAGAGTGTTTATAGTTCATCTCAAAGCACTGACAATAGTAAACAACACTTGCTTGCAGATGATACGCTTATTTTGTATTTTAGTGTTTGATACACTTATTTTATATTTTTCTAGTCGATCATACAAAAAAAAGAAATCAATGGAATAAAAGTCCTATGTTTTTTGTTTCCATAAAAAAAGCTTAGAACCACCATGATTTGCTATTGGGACAGTGGGAGCCAGTCATGTGGCCTTCATAACTCCTCTTTGGCGAATTTTAAGGTACAGATTGTACTATCATGTGTATTTTATTTTGTTCTCCAGTTCTGACTTCTATTTTTGACATAAATATTGCTGTGTAGACTGTCAAGTACCATATCAAGTTACCCATATCTTTCCTGGTTCTTGTAGCAGACAATAAGTACGTTAGTTACAGTAAAACCTTATCAGTCAATGTTCTTGACAGGATTTCTGTAGTCCTGAAAACGGTACAATACAATATTTGTAGAGGAAAAAGTGTTACTCCCACCGATCTAAATTAATTCTTGCACTGGAACTATATAACAGTCCACATTGAAACTAATCCTTAAAGAACTATGTCACCCCAAGCATCTTAATTTACTAACTGAATTTAAAAGAAAATGATCCAAATGCATACAAACAGAACTCAGAAGGAACAAGGTACAGTGGGTGGTGGCGCATTACCTTCCTTTCCTTCATGATGGACTTGACAGGATGGACCTCAAGCAAATTTCACAAACTTCACGCACAGCTAAAATGGAAAAAAATCACATATGCACAACACTCACATTCACTTTAAATTCATGACCCATTGATATATGCATAACACAAGTACTATTCAACATATAAATTATAAACACAATATTTTCTTAGTAAGAGAAAGAGAAAATATGCTCTGAGCTTATCATTTTGAGTATGAATTGAATTATAGCCAAAGACAGCGCAACAACAAAAAAACAATCATACACAACTGAACATAGAACTCTCAAACGTGTTCGTTGTTTCTAGAGCAAAATGATTTGTTCACTAATGATGTCGATGAACATGTATGGCATATATAATTAACAAAGCCCATGTATGATAGATTGCAAGAACAAAAGTCTGTACGAAAAATCACATATTTGTACAAAATAACAGAGAAGGGGTTGCTTGCATGATGACCAACCACCATCAGTTGACAATAAATCAAAGACACCTCTATCATGTAATTTTTGGCACAATCAAGTAAAATCACCAGTACACCACAGCTAGTTGACATTAACATGCAAACATGAGAAGCTTCTGTATACGCAGATATATCCGGCAACTTAAGTTTGTGGTCTAGATCATTACTCAAACACAGATCTATCACGTACGGACACTCAACCAACCACCAGTACATCAACTGAATGCATGTTACCAGAGAAACATCAAAAAGTGTTGTGTTAAGCTAGCAGTAACCATGCGTGCAAAAAATCAAGGAATATAAAAGTAGCAGGTTCTAAATTTAGAGCCAGCGTCTGCATAGACACATCGGCCATGAAAGAACAAAATCACAAGTTGGTGTGGAAGGGGATAAGCTCACCATGCATATCTGCCGATGTGCACACTCACCGCAGCTGCCCTGGTACTTACCTTGTTGACAGTATTGCTCTGCCTCCAGTCGAACGTGTTGAGCCGGTGACAAGTGGCCAGTGGCGACTAGAGTTCACTGCCGCCTCCAGCGAGTCGTCGCGGTAGACCGGCCATCGCACAGCTGCTCTGCTCCGACAAGGCTACTGTCGGTGTTGAGATCGATGCCGGATCCAGCGCACCCAAGACGATGTTGTCATCGCTCCTTGTTTCCGCCATCGAACTCGCTTAATCTACAGCACAAGCTGCGGATCAGAGGATGGGGCGGAGTGAGGGTCATCGGGAATGGTAGAGCATAGGGTGGAGCCGTGGAGGACGCAGAGGTGCCACTGGGAATGGGAATGGTGGAGGTACGAGAGAGGCCGGGGAAGAGAAAGGGCTCAGCCGGGAGGTGGGGGAAGGGGTGGTGAAAGGAGCGACCACCAGATGGAGAGGGTGCGGAGGAGGGAGAGGAGATTGGGGATGGGGGCGGCGGCAGAGGGAGAAAGACGGAGCTTAGGGTTAGGTCTTATACTGTGAACGGCTAACATGGGCTTTAGTGGGCTTGAAATTTTTACCACCGCGCGCGCTAATGGAATTCTAGGCGCACTCCCTCCTTTCCTCGCGCGCGCCTTCCTCGCGCCACCCAAATTCAAGCGCGCCCTTCCTTTCCTTGCTTTCCTTTTATTTTTTATATACAAATCATCCAACTAACATGTGAGCCAAATAAAGAACATGTACGACACATCAACAAGAACCACCCGTGACCGTGTGGATTGTGTATAAACAAAGAAAAAACGAGGCCGAGCTAGTCGATCAATGACAGTTTTCGTGACGGCTCCTTGATGTCCGTCATGAAGGGGTTACCGCTTTGGCGGCTGTTCGCCTCTTGCTGATCCATGACGGTTTTCGTGACGGTTTTAAGGAACGTCATCAGAAATCCATCATGGATTAACAGATTTCTTGTAGTGGGATTTAGACGGTGCCCTATTTAAAGTGAATGTGGTTGTCTCTAAAGTGTATCCCCATAATGATAGCGGCAAATCGGTAAGAGACATCATAGATCGCACCATATCCAATAGAGTGCGATTACGACGTTCGGACACACCATTACACTGAGGTGTTCCAGGCGGAGAGAGTTGTGAAACAATTCCACATTTCCTTAAGTGCGGACCAAATTTGTGACTCAAATATTCTCCCCCATGATCTGATCGTAAAAACTTTATTTTTCTGTCATGTTGATTCTCTACCTCACTCTGAAATTCCTTGAACTTTTCAAAAGGTCTCATACTTGTGTTTGATCAAGTAGACATATCCATATCTACTTAAGTCATCAGTGAGGGTGAGAACATAATGATAGCCACTGCGAGCCTCAACGCTCATTGGACCGCACACATCAGTATGTATGATTTCCAATAAGTTGGTTGCTCGCTCCATTGTTCCGGAGAACGAAGTCTTGGTCATTTTTCCCATGAGGCATGGTTCGCATGTGTCAAATGATTCGTAATCAAGAGACTCCAAAAGTCCATCTGCATGGAGCTTCTTCATGCGTTTGACACCAATGTGACTAAGGCGGCAGTGCCACAAGTATGTGGGACTATCATTATTAACCTTACATCTTTTGGTATTGACACTATGAATATGTGTAACATCACGTTCGAGATTCATTAAGAATAAACCATTGATCAGCGGGGCATGACCATAAAACATATCTCTCATATAAATAGAACAACCATTATTCTCAGATTTAAATGAGTAGACATCTTGCATTAAACGAGATCCAGATATAATGTTCATGCTCAAAGCTGGCACTAAATAACAATTATTGAGGTTTAAAACTAATCCCGTAGGTAAATGTAGAGGTAGCGTGCCGACGGCGATCACATCGACCTTGGAACCATTCCCGACGCGCATCGCCACCTCGTCCTTCGCCAGTCTCCGCTTATTCCGCAGCTCCTGTTTTGAGTTACAAATATGAGCAACCGCACCGGTATCAAATACCCAAGAGCTACTACGAGTACTGGTAAGGTACACATCAATAACATGTATATCACATATACCTTTGGTGTTGCTGGCCTTCTTGTCCGCTAAGTACTTGGGACAGTTCCGCTTCCAGTGACCGTTTCCCTTGCAATAAAAGCACTCAGTCTCAGGTTTGGGTCCATGCTTTGGCTTCTTCCCGGCAACTGGCTTACCGGGCGCAGCAACTCCCTTGCCGTCCTTCTTGAAGTTCTTCTTACCCTTGCCTTTCTTGAAACTAGTGGTTTTATTGACCATCAACACTTGATGTTCCTTTTTGATCTCCACCTCCGTTGATTTCAGCATTGAATATACCTCAGGAATGGTTTTCACCATCCCCTGCATATTGAAATTCATCACAAAGCTCTTGTAGCTAGGTGGAAGCGACTGGAGGATTCTGTCAACGACCCCGTCATCCGGGAGATTAACTCCCAACTGAGATAAGCGGTTGTGCAACCCAGACATTTTGAGTATGTTCTCGCTGACAGAACCATTCTCCTCCATCTTACAACTGTAGAACTTGTCGGAGACTTCATATCTCTCGACTCAGGCATGAGCTTGGAAAACCATTTTCAGCTCTTGGAACATCTCATATGCTCCGTGCTGCTCAAAACACTTTTGGAGCCCCGGTTCTAAGCTGTAAAGCATGCCGCACTAAACCAGGGAGTAATCATCACTACGCGACTGCCAGACGTTCATAACGTCTTGAGTTGCTGGGAAAATGGGTGCTTCACCTAGAGGTGCTTCTAGAACATACGCTTTCTTGGCAGCTATGAGGATGATCCTCAAGTTCTGGACCCAGTCCGTATAGTTGCTACCATCGTCTTTCATCTTGGTTTTCTCTAGGAACGCGTTGAAGTTGAGGGCAACATTAGCACGGGCCATTTGATCTACAAGACATATTGCAAAGATTTTAGACTAAGTTCATGATAATTAAGTTCATCTAATCAAATTATTTAATGAACTCCCACTCAGATAGACATCCCTCTAGTCATCTAAGTGATACATGATCTGAGTCAACTAGGCCGTGTCCGATCATCACGTGAGACGGACTAGTCATCATCGGTGAACATCTTCATGTTGATCGTATCTACTATACGACTCATGTTTGATCTTTCGGTCTCTTGTGTCCCGAGACCATGTTTGTACATGCTAGGCTCGTCGAGTCAACCTAAGTGTTTTGCATGTGTAAATCTGGCTTACACCCATTGTATGCGAATGTTAGAATCTATCACGCCCGATCATCACGTGGTGCTTCAAAACAACGAACTTTTGCAATGGTGCACAGTTAGGGGGAACACTTTCTTGAAATTTTATGAGGGATCATCTTATTTATGCTACCGTCGTTCTAAGCAAATAAGATGTAAAACATGATAAACATCACATGCAATCAAATAGTGACATGATATGGCCAATATCATTTTGCTCCTTTTGATCTCCATCTTTGGGGCGCCATGATCATCATCGTCACCGGCATGACACCATGATCTCCATCATCATGATCTCCATCATCGTGTCTTCATTAAGTTGTCTCGCCAACTATTACTTCTACTACTATGGCTAACGGTTTAGCAATAAAGTAAAGTAATTACATGGCATTATTCAATGACACGCAGGTCATACAATAAATTAAGACAACTCCTATGGCTCCTGCCGATTGTCATACTCATCGACATGCAAGTCATGATTCCTATTACAAGAACATGATCAATCTCATACATCACATATATATCATTCATCACATCCTTTTGGCCATATCACATCACACGGCATATGCTGCAAGAACAAGTTAGACGTCCTCTAATTGTTGTTGCAAGTTTTTTACGTGGATGCTATAGGTTTCTAGCAAGAACGTTTCTTACTTACGCCAAAACCACAACGTGATATGCCAATTGCTATTTACCCTTCATAAGGACCCTTTTCATCGAATCTCATCCGATTAAAGTGGGAGAGACAGACACCCGCTAGCCACCTTATGCAACTAGTGCATGTCAGTCGGTGGAACCTGTCTCACGTAAGTGTACGTGTAAGGTCGGTCCGGGCCGCTTCATCCCACGATGCCGCCGAATCAAGATAAGACTAGTAATGGCAAGTAAATTGACAAAATCAATGCCCACAACAACTTGTGTTCTACTCGTGCATAGAAACTACGCATAGACCTAGCTCATGATGCCACTATTGGGGATCGTTGTAGAAATTAAATTTTCTACGCATCACCAAGATCAATCTATGGACAGACTAGCAACGAGAGAGAGAGAGGGGGGGGAGTGCATCTTCATACCCTTGAAGATCGCGAAACGGAAGCGTTGCAAGAACACGGATGAAGGAGTCGTACTCGAAGCGATTCAGATCGCGGTTGATTCTGATCTAAGCGTCGAACAACGGCACCTCCGCGTTCAACACACGTGCAGCCCGGTGACGTCTCCCGCGCCTTGATCTAGCAAGGAGGAGGGAGAGCTTGAGGAAGACAACTCCAGCAGCAGCACGACAACGTGGTGGTGGTGGAGCAGCGGCTCTCCGGCAGGGCTTCGCCAAGCTCAAACGGAGGAGGAGGGGTGTTGGAGAGGGGGAGGGCTGCTCCTTGGATGTGGTGCAGCTGCCCTCCCTCCTCCCCTCTATTTATAGGATGAAGGGGGAAGGGGCCGACCCCTCTAGATGAGATCTAGAGGGGGGTGGCGGCCAAGGGGAGGGGGCTTGCCCCCTAAGCCAAGGGGGGGTGCCCCCTTTAGGGTTCCCCCCCAACCCTAGGCGCATGGGCCCTAGGGGGGTGGCGCCCGGCCCACTTAGGGGCTGGTTCCCTTCCACATACAGCCCATAGGCCCTCTGGGGCAGGTGGACCCCCGGAACCCCTTTGGTGGTTCCGTTACAATACCGGCAAACCCCCGAATACTTCCAGTGACTGTATGATGACTTCCCATATATAAATCTTCACCTCCAGACCATTCCGGAACTCATCGTGACGTCCGGGATCTCATTCGGGACTCCGAACAACATTCGGTAACCACGTACAAACCTTCCCTATAACCCTAGCGTCATCGAACCTTAAGTGTGTAGACCCTACGGGTTCGAGAATCATGCATACATGACCGAGACAACTCTGTGGCCAATAACCAACAGCGGGATCTGGATACCCATGTTGGCTCCCACATGTTCCACGATGATCTCATCGGATGAACCACGATGTCGAGGATTCAAGCAATCCTATATACAATTCCCTTTGTCAATCGGTACATTACTTGCCCGAGATTCAATCGTCGGTATCCCAATACCTCGTTCAATCTCATTACTGGCAAGTCACTTTACTCGTTCCGTAATGCATGATCCCGTGACCAACTACTTAGTCACATTGAGCTCATTATGATGATCCATTACCGAGTGGGCCCAGAGATACCTCTCCGTCATACGGAATGACAAATACCAGTCTCGATTCGTGCCAACCCAATAGACACTTTCGGAGATACCTGTAGTGCACCTTTATAGCCACCCAGTTACGTTGTGACGTTTGGTACACCCAAAGCATTCTTGCAGTATCTGGGAGTTACACAATCTCATGGTATAAGGAAATGATACTTGGCATTAGAAAAGCTTTAGCAAACAAACTACACGATCTTGTGCTATGCTTAGGATTGGGTCTTGTCCATCACATCATTTTTCTAATGATGTGATCCCGTTATCAATGACATCCAATGTCCATAGTCAGGAAACCATGACCATCTGTTGATCAACGAGCTAGTCAACTAAAGGCTCACTAGGGACATGTTGTGGTCTATGTATTCACACATGTATTACGGTTTCCGGTCAATAAAATTATAGCATGAACAATAGACAATTATCATGAACAAGGAAATATAATAACAACTATTTTATTATTGCCTCTAGGGCATATTTCCAACAAACTACACATGTCAGGAAAGATAGAAATTGAATTAACAAAAATGGCTTGATAACAAAAATGCCCTTGGTTAACTACACTGACACAAATTCAATCAAATTAAGTTACAAATAAGAGGAAACGAGATACAAATCCAGGAGGAGGTTCATGTTCATTTGACAGACAATACACATTCTAGGAAAGATACAAAGTCATTTTTTTACAATGACACAAATTCAATCAAATTCATTAAGTATGCCCTTCAACTTCCTTATCTTCTGCTTGGTGGCCTCTTTGTGTTTGAATAGGTCACCAATCATGTACTCAAGCTTCCTTTTCTCATGCTTCAAATCATCCCTCTCTTGAATCACTTGGTCCCTCTCCTGCACTGCTTGGTCCCTCTCTTTCTCTGCTTTACCCGTGAAGACCTGATGAATGTTGGTTACTGACTTGTCTGTCATCTTCTTCTTCTCAAGTTCGTCCTTTAGATCGGTCAGAGCAAGTTGTGTGTTGCCTAATTGGCTCATTGCCTGCTCCTTCTCAGCCACCATCTTAGCAAAATCGAGCTTGAAATGCCTCAACTCATTCTCCATCTTCTTCTTCTCTTCAAGAACCTTCAAGTTTTCTTCTACACTCACAACATTTTCTCTGAGCCTCTGTTTTTTCTCCTCTTCATACATGGTCCATATACTATCTAGGCTCATCTTCAGAGCATCAGGCCACTCAGGGTCAACCCACTCAACATATCTGCATTTAGGTACTTCCTAACAATTTAGACCAAACGAAAAATTCAGTTAACTGCCAGTATTCAGTTCTGTGCATGATGATGAAACTTAAAACATACTTCAAATGACTTCATGTTTAACAATGCCAAATGCAAAAAAAATACTGACCTTCTATGCACAAGCTAGAAACCTTCTGCCACTATCAACAGATTCAAATGCCACATGCTTCTCACACAAAGATCCATGCCCACATCTAAAGCTAGGCAGGTCTGTAGCCAAGCCACTCCATTCCTCATAGGAAATTGTGGCAGGTGGCTAAACAAAAGAGATACATTTGGAATCAATTGACAGAGAAACCCTAGCTGAGAAACCCTAGACTGGGTGGGGAGCACACTAACCTTGCTGGTCACATAGTCATCTTGAGAAGAACTGGGAAGATCATCCCATGACACCATGGTTACTGCTGGATGAAGATGAGAAGGGGATCTGGTGGTGCTATTGGACAGAGGAGAGAAAGGATCTGGTGGTGCACGAAATTGAAGATGAAAGATGAGGAAGAAGAAGGGGATCTGGTGGTGGTGGTGGTTGTGATGGTGGATCAAAGCTACATGTAGAGTGCAAGTTGCTGGGTGGGTGTTTGCAGCAGGTGCAAGTACATGCTTGCTTTGGAGTTCAGTTGTGTTGAGAAAGGGGACCCGCGCTGACATGAGTTACAGTTATGACAACAATTAGTTAACATAAGTTAGTTCAATTATGACAGGTTAAGTGCATTTCTATCAGCAATTAGTTATGAAAACAGTTCTGTCAGTAATTTCAAAGCAATGAGGATAAGTACAATTCTGACAGAATTAGGAGAAAATACACTTCTGTCAGAATTAGTTTAACTACACTTTTGGCATCAAATACAGTTCAAACATTAGGACAAAGTCTTCAGATTATTGATATATTATCCATTACAACAAGCATTACAACCAAGACTTCATACTGAGCAAACAACCGTGCCACTACAATGGCTTTTAGTATGCTCAATTTATAACTAGAGATCTCTTAGAACACCTACACCTACTCATTTAACAACACTTCACTTCTTCATAATTAAGGTGCAACACATCACACAAAGCACTATAACAACAGCCATCAGCAACTTTAACAGCAGCAAAATCTCTCTGCCTAATCCTAACAGCATAGCAACTTGCTGCTTGGTAGCATACTTATTCTCACTAGAGCTGGCATAATTAGTTCTGCCTACAGTGCCTCTTCTAGCCATGCCTCTTCCAGCCATGCCCCTTCCAACTGTGCTTCTGCCTGCCATTGATTCAGTCCTCTGCCTCTCAAGCTCTTCCCTCCTGTCCTCAGCTACACCAGTTGCATCTATAGTAGCATCACCAACCAGATGCACCACATATTCAAGCTCCCAGCGCCAGAAATCACAAGTGACCTGAGAACTTTTTTTATAGAGTGACAGTAAAGTTCAGAGTGCATGAATCAATGGCAGACTAGTTAACCAACAAGTTCTGTGAGTAATTTTGCAACCAAGGACAGTCTAAACTACTGTATTAATCAGAGTAATGACTAGTTAACCAACTAATGTGCCTAATTTAATCAGTGCTCTGCTTCAATACTACTGTTGCTAAGAATTGACACGACATGAATCAACAAGTAGCTAGGAATTGGCACTTACAGCGTGGTTGACGCACTTGTAGAAGATCCATCCATCGTGCTCATCGGTGCTAGACCGGTAGAACTTCACCTGCTCGCCGCAATCCGGGCACCCGATCAATGATACAACAACGGAGCGGCCACGTAATGCATTGCGGACGGAGCTGGAAGACGACATGACGATGGGGACGGAGGCGGTGGAGGAGGGCGTCGGCAATGGCTGCGGCGGCGGGGACGGGAGTTGGGCTTGGGTTGGGAGGAGAAGAAGAGGATACGCGAGCGGCTGACCAGGTGCACGGTCGGTCCGACCAAGTG